>NW_028289690.1:0-126938 GCF_059628265.1 Tinamus guttatus | reverse complement strand
CCTTCATTCACTTTTACCGCAATTAAATCAACTGCAGATGTTTCATTAGCATGTTTCTAACTATAGTAGTTATATGCCTTTGATGGCTACCATCATTTTCCCAACTTCCTGTTACAAGAATGGCTTGAAGATTTAATTTTTTTTGGTCAGACATCTGAGATATGGTAAGATATAGTCTTGACTTGTTGTTACTCAATAGCTTTATCCATGATCGGAAGAAAATGTAAAGAATATAAAGATTTGTTATGAAACTTTTGAAGATGACAGTGGCCTGGTGGAGTTGTAAATGTGTTTGGTTGGCAGATGATTACTAAGCAGTGTGGGACAGCAGGGGTGTTTGTCATCTGTCCACATGGAGTCATACCGAATAGTTCAATAAGGCTTTGAATGTATATAAAGGGTTACCACCTGATAACAATCAAGAAAGGTAAAGCATTCTGTAAACCTTTAATGAGGTGTACATCCCAGTCAGGTTATCTTCCCAAAAAAAGACACCAAAAGGTCCTATGCAAGAAGAAAGGATGAATCTCACAGATCTTCTCTGAATAAGAAAGAAAAAAATGCATAGTAAAATCTAGTGTTATAAAACTGCAAAGAAGAAATATACTGTGTGTTTTTTGCACTGTTAAGTATCCTTGCAGTATAACAAGATATATGTCATCTCTCTCATCTATGGCATATACTGGATGACACCCAGCATTGCTTAAAGATTTCGTCTGGGAAGTTTTCAGTCAATAGTTTATGAAGAGTAGGAATTACATGAAACCTTCTGTTATAAATCAGTCTGGTGGCCAGAGCAGATATATTCTTGTCTTAAGGAGTCTGCACAACAACTTTTATAAAATCTTTCCTAGCTGATGAATATTCTGAGTATGTTTAAGTAAGAGGAAAAGCCTCCATTGACTTAAATTCTGTCAAATCTCAGCTCAGTACTTTCTGATCACTTTTCTGCTCCTTCTGTCTCTGGAGGTGAGTGTTTCATTTTCATTGCTTGATTTATGTTCTATGTTCTTTGCAAATTAACACTGGCTGAGCCTCAGAAAGGTCACTGTTTCAAATCAGATAAGCATACAGATGTGTAGATGTTTATTTAAATCATAGCCTTGGGAGGCTAAAGCTTCTTGGGAGAGAGAAGACTGAGTTTTCTAGAAATGGATGTTTCCAACAATAGCCAGCACATCAAAGATGTCCACATACCTAAGTACATCAGAAAGTACAACCATCTTTTCCTAATGCTAAACAAATACTCTATCAGTGGCAGATACAATACTAAACTCTGGCAGATACAATATTAAACTCAGAAAAATGGTAACAGTGCAGTTCCGATGGACCTGGATTGTTGGGAATGTATTTAATATATGGTATCTCTCAGGGGAAATGTGCGTCTCTCAGAGGAAAGTTAGGAATGTATTGACTGTTGTCTAGGATCCAGATGAACAGGACTGTGTAAAGAACTGGGTACACCCATAATGCAGATGTGCTGCTCTCAAGAGAAGCCTGGAAATGCCCTATAACTTCAAGTTTTCCTTAAGTTGTCTCTGTAAGTGAGGAGATGCAGGACATAGCTCTGTGCTGGGTGCCTGGTTCTTTTGGGGCCTTTGAAATCCTTTCCTCAGCTGCCCTCCTGGAGACATGCCATGCTGAACAGCAATCTGGATTCAGCCCTGGCCAGAACATGCAATTTAGGAGTACATTTATAATATGCAAGTGGCTAATGATTGCTTTAGTCCCATGACTGATGACTTCATAGTGACATGTAAGAAAAAGTTTTCCTGATATATTACAGTGTTATGCACTCCCATTTCTTAAAAAACCTCATCCATCAGGATCATAGACTCTATGCTACATCAGAAAAGATCATATGCTAAAACTGTGATTGAGATTTTGTTAGCAAGGATTGCAGAGCTATGAAACAGATAGTTAAATAAATTGGATAAAATAGAGAATGTAGTAAAATATTGCACAGTGTAATCAAATCTAGGTAAGATATCAACTTCTGTTTCAGGTATGGATCATTTAGGCTGTGGATAACTCTTTCTGTTTTTAAAACTTACCTGGTGAACAGAAACTTTTAGGCATGTCTAACTAGCATTTAGTGAGTAGCATAACTACTCTAAAAAGCAGAGTATACCCAGAAGCTAGGGTCAAAAATATCACTAAAGTAAAAAAATGCATTTCTTGCTAAACATAAAAATATTTAAACATATGAAAGAGCATTGATACAATATGTTCAGGTGTTTCTTGAAAAAGATTTGTGAAATCACTTCCCTCCTATCCCCAATTTGAAACTTTTTTTTTTTTTTTTTAAGCAAAGAGATAAAAATTCCAAAGATAGCAATCCTAGCATGTTATTTTGGCTTATAGTAGGTTTCTGAGAGAAAAGAGACCATATCTTAAACAGCACAAACTTGTCTCAACTTTTGACCCTGCTGTTTAAGTTTTACAGGAAATATTGAAGTTTGCATACCAGCATTAGAATATATCACGAAAAAAGGTTGCAAAGAAAACAAGACAGGAATTGCAAGTGGAGGAATAAAGTAGTGAGAAAATCATAGTTTAATAAATATGGATAAATAAACTCTTTGTGTAATTCAGTTAGAAGTTAATCATCTAAGAGACACACATTGACAGGAAACCGTCAGTGGATATTGGAATTAACTTCTCTTTTTTCAAGAAAGAGATGATCCAGATAGACATTTCTTGCAGGAAAGCTAGGATGAAGCAAAGTGCTACGGCTGTCATGTAATGGCCAGAGGGACTCTTTAATAGTTCTCTGTAGATGGTGCTTGTTAGGGTCTAGTTTTAATTAATTTTCAAACTATGAGGGCTTCTGCTTGTGATGTTATGAAGCAAAGATTTTAGCTTTTCAGCTACTGACCTCCCTTGCTTTGTATAGTTTATTTGACATTTCTTAGATGGGCACTACTTCGGGAATGGGAAAGTCTTAGCTAACATTTTAGGAATTTATTGAACCTCTTTGTTAGTCTGGACTCATGACTGTTGGAAAGTTTTCTTTTGCCAGTGCAAGGGAAAAAAAGGGGGAAGGGGGCAACAGACACCAAAAATCACATGTTTGAAGCATGAAGATCTTTTTCCTGGGGTAATAGGCTCCCCTTGGTGAAAGAAATTGCAAATTACTGTTAGTTCATATGGCAGAAAATTGAAAATGCAAAAGGAAATAAATATTTTCTTCTGTAATAGATCTTACAATTGCCTATGAGGTTGGAGGGTTTAGTACTTATAGGAGGCTATTAAATAGAACAGCAGAGTTAAATTATATCATCAATTCAATCTTCTTTGTCAGTTGACAAAATCCCTATTAATTTCTGTTTTATATTTCAGGCTATTCACCATCTCAGAGATTTTTTGTTCTTTTTGCTCATGTGACATAAGTGGTGTGATAAAGTAAATATCCACTTCAGGGAGGACTGTAACCATAGACAATTTCATACAGCAAAGACCTGAGATATGATTTGTCAGAGAATACTGAAGTACACTAAATAGTATTTCAGCCAAATGAGACTAGAGCTGTTCTTCTTCATTGCTTTTAAGCATGACTCATATGCTCTACCCAGCCTCATAGATCTGCAGCAATCTGCAAGGAGGAAGCGAATTATCTGTGAACAATTTTCACAAATTGGCACGTTACCACATGTGCTTGTTCATCTGCTTGCTCTTTACCCCTCATGTCTTTGAAGATGCTATAAAGACAATGCACACAGAAGAAAATCCCCTCCCCAAACTTGCAATGCATGCAAGATACTTGCAATTTCATGCAGGAGACATCCTTGCTTCAGTTGCTTGTTTCTAGCCTAGTCCCTAATCTTGTGTAGTCAAGGCTCATTACTCCTCCTGTCAAAGGGATCCTTTGCTGCAGAGTGCACCCCGCCTCTACCAAATGGAAATGAAATGCAGTATAAAAATAATCCAGAAAATCATTTAAGTTGGAAGGGATTGGTCCTATTCTCAAAGAAAGCTTTATGTCTGTTCCCAACAGCACTCCTCCACAGTTTTAAGTGAATAACTACCCCTGAGGTTTCTTTTCTAAAAAGTCCTCTTTCCTTGCTCTCTGTCACTTCAGTTCTTGCTTTTCTGTTACTTTTTTATGAGTAAATGCTTATTTTGGATTTTCGTCCATTTCCTCTGACATTAATGCAGTCAGGAGCATGCCCTCCACTGGAAATGACATGTTTTTCCAGATATTATTTGGATCCCATTTTAATTGGCAAAGATATCTTATATATTATTCCCCTTTTTACCTGTCTACATCTATTTTTTACCAAGAGAGGACAGAATGTTAAAATGTATTCTCTGCTTCATCCTCAAAATAATATATAAAATCTGAAAGAAGGAATGCAGAATTTGTTCCAGTTGTATTTAAATATATATATAAATGTTATTTATTTTTATCTTTATTTTATGTTTTATTCAGAACTTGTACCTCTTTATGAACATCTTTGGCCAGATGACTGTAGTGGTATGTTCAGCCTTTAAATTAGCCTTTTTTTTTTTTTTCCTGCTTGTTTGTTTGTTAGTTTGTTTGCAAGCACTTTCACCAATCCTACTTTCGCTGAACTGGAATCCATCTATCATCCTCTGTGAAAGCAGAAGTAAAGCACCCTTGCCTATCATAGCTGATAGGATGAGAGTGGTTATTTTGGGCCTGTTTATATGCATGTTATCTGCCAGTCAAAGAGACTATAAGGTGATCACCTTTTCTTCTCTATGAACCATCACATCCTACCCTCAAGGATGTGGGGCAAACAGGATTATCATGCTGCTTACAGGTTAGTATTAGCATTTGAACTGGTTGTTAGATGATTACTGTCTTAAGTGATCAGCAGCTCTTTCTCCCAGTTAGATTATATTTTCTAGAGAAAAAAAAAAAAAAAGAAAGAAAGAGAAGAAAAGAAAGAAAAGCAAAATAAAAAACACAACGTCCCTTCCGAGCATTAGTTCCTCTCCAGCCCATTCCCCTGGTGGAATCCATCTATCTGTTTAGTACTAAATATTGCACTGGTCTTTCAAGTTTCACCTAATGCAATGAAGCCAAACACGCACGGATAATCTTATCTTCTCCAACCATATACTTTTGATCATACTTATTCAAAATCAATAGCAGAACTCCTCTTGACTTCAGTGAATCAAATAATAATGTTTTTTTTCCCTGTATGTCTAAATTTAACACAGCATGTAAAATTTTACTTGTGTTTTTGTGACTCTCTAGTTAAAGCTGACAAGCTAGTTTAAGAAATCTGGATGTAGCTCAATTATGAAAAGGCTGATGCCTTCAAATGTTGTTTTGAAATGTGTGCTTGAAATTAGCTACATGAAATATTCATGAGCTGAAAAATCCCTAGGAAAGTTGAAAATATCAGCCTCTGTTTATCAACTGTCTGGAATTTCAGAAAAGAGTGTCAAGATCAGGTGTGCTAGGAACCACTCTTCCACATTTGAATGCTGCATTTTCATTATCTCCAAGCACAGACATGCAAGACAAGCATGTCTGGCCTAATGTGTTTTTGGAAGAGCAAAAAGTCCCAGTGGAGCAACAGTTCAGTGCAGATACTGTTGCTAGCTTCTCAAATTCCTGGATTATGCTACTTGTAGTTGCTACACATGTGTGCATCAGAGATCAGAGCTTACCCATTGTGAAAATCCATTTTATACCCATATAAAAGAGCTTATTTCACAAATGAACAAGCCAAAGGTTTAGCTCATTTGAATATCTGAATGAGATCCAAAACAGATTTAATTGAATATTCATTTCATGCAGCTTTAGCCAACTGAGTTGCTTAAATGAATTGATCCCGTGAGTAATAGTGTATACACATGTATGGACGTAATGACAGTACCCTCCAACGGTGTCCTGCATAAAGAAGTAAAAAGATGGCAAAGGACTCTGATTTATACCCTAGCAAGCACATACTGTTTTACACTGCTCTGTTGGAGCATCTTGTGAGGCTTCCCTGCTACAAGCTCTGGGGAGCAGTCCTCCTTACCTGCGGAGGTGCTCTGGCAGCATACAAACTCCAGGCATAGTTCAACAGTAGCTTTTCGTCCTAAACTTTTTGATTTAACAGTTCCTCACTCACTGCCAGACCAGTTCTGAACCCTCACCCCTGCTGTGATGGCAGGGAACATTTGCAGCCCCCACTGTGGAACTGTGTGGTCATGGTAAGAGGCATTGCTTTTTGTAAGGGAGTGCACAAAAGCATACTTGTGGCCTTTTCCCCTCTCACTGGTCTCAAGCCAGTGAGAAGACAAGGTCTTCTGCAGCTTTACTTTAACTAGGGCTCTTGATGATTGCAAAAGAAATTGGATTTAAAAAATACTTCATCTTCTGTCTAGTGGAGGAAGGGAAGGAAATGTGCTTCATGGTAGGGCTGTTCTTCGCTGTTATCAGTTTCCTTTCTTACCTTATTTCTTCATAGCTCCTTGATGAGTAAGCTTCCCCCTTGTATATTCACACTGACTACTCCTAGTCACTTTCTTGTTCATCATATGACTGAAAATGACTTCTGGGAATAGTTGCTCTGTCACCTCTCTGGGGATCAGCGTGAGGCTGACCAGCCTACATTTCCTCATTTTCGCCCTTCTTGGAGATGAGTGTGACATTTCCTTCCTTCCATTCCTCAGGAACCTACTCCCATCTCTGTGACCTTGCAACATCAACTGAGAGTGGCCTAGAGGTGACTTCAGCCAGATGCCTCAGAATTTGGCTCACAGCCACAGTATTAATGTATGTTCTGCCTACTTAGGTGTTTTCTTAAGTAATCACCTTTCACTAACAGGGAGTTTTTTATTGCTGCAGATCTCCCATACACCAGTTCCAAGGAAAGCAAACATATGTCTAACCCAAATTGGTTTCCTTGGAGCTACCTAGCAGACAGGTCTGAGAGGTCTCAGCTGTTTGGGTTTTGTGAGTTTCATATGTCTCCCAGCTGACCTCGTCCCTAGAGGGCACTTAGGCAAAGGACCCCATGGGAAGATGGGCAGGTTTACATCCCATCTGTGTGACAGTGCTCTGATGAATTCTCAGAGTGCAGGGACCAAAAAGGCCAACCCTGTTGTACACAACACCAATATAAGCAATGGAAATCTTTGGGTCTCCTGGCTTGCTCATTCACTAAAGTGGATCAATTTCCAGAAGAGCATCAATACGGCTTAAACAATAAAGACAATTAAAAAACCTTCCCCGCACCCCGCGTATAAAAACTGTACAGAAATTAGTCATAAAGACCTTTTTTTTTTTTTTTTTTTTTTTAATTTTTCTCATTAGGGGGATTTATAACCAAGGATTTTTTGTTACTGCTTACCTGTTTTGTGTCATACCTTCCCAATGTCCAGGACTAACAACCTCAGCAACTGGAATTCCCTTTTACCTTCTTTGGAGAACTCTCAGCTCCTCATGACAAGAAGCTATGCAAGGAGAAATATTTTCTAACATAGGTATTTCAGAACCTGTGTTAGAAACTGAACAGAAACATTCTACTAGAAACATCCAACTTGGATGTTATTTTATTACACTATCTGAATTCATAGGATAGATAGACAGTAACTTCTTTCCTCTGAAAGAAATAAATCAGATGTTCATACTGAGAAAAAGCATCACTGACATCCATGTTTGATGCACTAAACTAAGACTGTGTTAGGAATGCTACACCTACAAAATCTGCAAAACACCAGATCCACATTGCTCTGGGAACTTGTTTGTCAGAAGCATTCAACGGTGAAAGAAAACAGTGCAGATGCTTTAATTAAGCAGTGTAAGACTTCAGCTCGCATTAGTCTTGATTTTAGCCTCTGGACATAGCTTCCGCTCAGGCAAATGCTAAAAACTCTTGCTCTTCAACCCAGGCAAAATATATACCTCTAAGGAAATCACTTTCAATTTTCCCTCTCAACTGAACAGGCACAGAGCCAGACAATGGCCAATGAACAACTTAATAAACACATCTAAAATATCAATTTTCCTTGAAATCAAAGATCATACATAGAAACATAAAAGGGAATGAGAGGGTGAAGCATGCCCCACTTTCTTGCATTCATGGATGAGACAAGGGATACTTTTTTCAGTCATAAAAATCTCTCTTCAGTTGGAAAATCACTTTAATGAGCAATTGTGGCAAATAAAATTGAAAATTCTGGGCAGATGATGGGTTGCAAATTAGGCAAATCATTTCAGTCTTATTTGACTGAATAATGAATAATTTCTGCCAAAAATAAACACTGAGTGCTAATACTGGATTAATTCGCACAGGTAGGAGAATAAGGCTAATATGCTCAGCTTACCCAGTTCCAATAATCTCACTTTATGCTTGAACCATTAAACAAACCGTGGAATTCTTCTGATAAAGCAAACATTGGCAAGAGTTTGACACACATCTGCTCTTGGGACCAAGGGGACCAAGGGGAAAGGAAAAAAGAAATGTAAATAAAAATGATGCTGCTAAGAATCCCTGTTTGCACAGATGAAGTCTCCATGAGGAAAATGTGAATGACGCACAAGTTTTCTGAAGAGCACCAAGATATGTCCTAATGCAAATGTTAAGAACCACCATACATACGTGAAGCCATACATTATGCATATGGTATATGTATATAGAAATGATGCTAGATTTTCTGTTCTTTTAGGGTTGTTACAGGAAACCCATTATGGACTGTGAACATAGAAATACAATATTGAAGAGGCTGAGACACATCCTTTGAGAACTCCATAATGTGTTCAGACGTGTTTTGAAGCAGTATAGATTTTCTGAGTCCTCCAACCTGCTGTGGGGAATAGATGCCACACGTCTCAGTTGAATCGGATTTTATGAAAGTTTGTCATTGTTCAGAAGTAGGTTCTTAAAATCTTCATGCCTCAATGGAAACTTCTAATGGCTCAGTGGTCATTATATACTACATACAGTATCAGAAAGTGCATTCAGGTCAGTCTTTGTTGAAACTACTTCTTTTCCTATCTTTCTCTGTCTTGGAAGAGGTTGCAAAACTTCTGGAGGAAGTTAGGTACATTGGTTTATGTTCATGGAAGTCCATGGGAAAAGCTCTCTCCACCTTTTTTTGATCCACATGCATTCATATTGCATATTGCCATAAAGTTAGCAAGTTTTCTGGTTCTTATCTTGTCTCCTCCCTTCTTTAAAATAGCATTTATGTCAAGGCCAGTTTTAATATCCTATTAAATTGATGGAGTGAGGGAGTTTTGCTTGCAAAGATTGTGCCTATATTTAAAATTTCACTACTCTGCCATTTGAAGGGGTTTGTTTCAGCTCATTGATCTTGAATTTATATCATTTGATTCTTTAGCCTCCATAAAATAATCATTTTGTGCTATTTTTACTGGTAATATATAGTGAATGACGTAGGTGTGTATTTGCTTAAAGGCAAGTAAAACCCTTCCCCAAAGCAGATTACTATCAAAATAGACATAATACGGTGATATTAATATCTCTGTCTTATAGTTAAAAGGGAGGCAAGTTCAAAATATAAACCATGTTAGAATAATATGAGCAAGTAACTAGAGCAGATGCCATCAGATGAGATTATTTCCTAATGTCTCTCTTCCTGTGAAAAAAAATTCTGATAGTAATTAAATATTTGAATTATATCATGCTTCCGTAAGCAAGTTTACTTATAAGCAGGAGCTTTGTCGTAGAATGACTGACCTTACAACATTTTCTTGATAAAACATTTCCAACGCAAAAGCAAAATCCAGTTTTGTGTTTATCTAATATATTGCTTGAAACGACAGATCTTTTATGTAAAAGAATAAATTTTTCAGCATACAATTAGCCTTTTAGCCTTTTCAGGATTTACTCCTAGCAATTATGAGATTAACACAATCACATAAAATATTTTTACTTGTTTAAAAACATCAATTTTGTAATCAGGCAAAGGAGTATGACCAGCTGGGTCCTCAGAAGACATTGGCAAGAATTACTAATGCAGCTAAAACACTTCTAAGGAATAAACTAATAGCATTTCTAATTTCAGTCAATGTTCATGATTTCAGATTGAGTACTCCTAATTCTGAGAGAGGAAAAATCCTGTCTGTGCATTGACTGCCTCTGTTTATTTTCAATTACTTCTAGGTCATGCATATGTTAGATTGATGCAGGCATAACAAAGATCCACATTTTTCTCATTTATCTTCAAAAAAAGTATCTAAACATCACATATTTAATTAAATGTCTTAGTTATATACATTTTAGTTAAATATGTATTCATAAATATATATATTTACTTAAATACATTTCTTAATACATCATATTTTTAGTCTGAATCCTATGACTAAAAAGCTAAAAATAAAGTCCTTTTTGTTGAAAATCAGAATTTGGTACATTTCATGAATATTAATTTGCATCTGCTATTTTAAAAATAAATATTCACCATTTGAAACTTACCAACAATAACCACAAAATGCATTTGCCTATCCTAAATGCACTTGTACATGCATTTGACTTAAAAATTAGTATTCAGGAGGGATAGCCATGATATTTCTGTAGAGTGTTTAGCTGGACTTCATGTTTTATCATACCCAAAGCAGAAGCAAAGGGAAGCATGAATCCTTAAGGTTGGAACGGGCTTTTGGAGATCATCTAGTCCAACCCCCTTGCACACACAGGGACACCCAGAGCACATGGCAAAGGGTGGCATCCAAGCAGGTTTTGAGGATCTCCAGAGAAGGAGACTCCACAACCTCTCTGGGCAGCCTGTGCCAGGGCTCTGTCAAGAAATTTTCCCCGAAGTTCCTGTGGAACTTTTGGTGCTTCAGTTTGTTCCATTTATTTTTTCTACCTTGTTGTCTGTTGTAGTTCCCTTCCCTACCCCGCCTCTGTCATATTTTGTGAAGTTAATGAGTACTATGAGGAAGCCTGTGCCATGCTTTCACAAATAGTAACCAGCAAACTCTGAGCCTTAAGATGTTACAGAAAACATTAGCATGGTATTAAATATTCCTGAATACATGGTATCATTTTGTTTATTTCCAGACATCTTCCACTAATTTCTTCAACTAGACAGAATACGACCAGTGGTGCTTTCACATGAGTGGTATGCGCCCAGAGTAATCGTTTAACTGATGTTCCAGTGGTCTAAACTGTGAGGTTTGGTTGCAGACCTGTTCTTTTTCAACTGAAGTTGGAGTTTCAGTCAATATTTTTGATAGCATTTATTTATCTGTTGCACTGTTTCTGTCCCCTCACATTCCTTCTTATTTCCCATTTTTGGTAGGCAATGTCATCTTTCCCACCTTGTAACGTAAGGACTTGTCCAGTATATTCTCATATATATATCTCATTCACCAACTGGAGTTTGCAGAGACGGCTTCTCTGCAGTTGGCCACCCAAGAGCATCACTTACAATTTCTGGTCAATGTCAGTGCTGGAAAGTACAAAGAAGGACAATAAAATTCGTTATTGGAAAATGTTGCTTATTTGTATAAAGCAAATATTCTTTTACCAGAAAAAAAAAAAAAAAAGGGAAAAAAAAACAGTAAAAACCTTTGAATTTAGTCTTTTCTGTTCCCAAATTGGAGCTGAAATAAAGCCCATTTCTATTTCTGTTTTTCACCGAGGAGATACCTCTAATTCACCATTGCTCTATTGCCTATTCAGAGGTGAGATTTGTTCTGTAGCCATGTTCTGTAATGGGTAAGAATAATTTTATAGCCAAATCTATTGCATCTTGTGAGCTGAGATTATGTAGGCTTGTTTTCTATTTTGTCATTCCACTTTTCTGTGTGATGCTGTAAATTGGGTACCAATGCTGTAAAATTGTCAAGAACTAAGCTCTAAGGCAAACAGTCAAAGAGCTAGAAAGTATAAGCATTTAATGAAAAACCTTAGTGAAATATGAAGTGAAATAAAAGGCATTTAAAGGTATGACCACATGAAATCCTTGTAAAATATTCTTTGGAAGTGTAGACTATTTAGCTATTGTTGTATAAATTCGATAAACATTTTATATGCAGGGACAGAAATAGAGTTTTACTGTTGTCAGTGAAAGATCATATTTATGTCACTTCTCTGTTCAGCGGGTAACTGGGTATCCAGCATCAGACACTGATTTTTTCAGTATTTATTATGCGTATTTTGAAATATCATGACATCTGAGTGAGATGACTTGTAGCGGTAGTGCTGGCTAATTGTTTTGGCTCAGGAATCAGCACTGACATTGATCTACGTCAAGAACTTGGAAATGTCACTAGTGTGTGTTTGTCCCCATCCTGCCTTTAGCTGCTATTTTGGTTTGTTTTGTTGTCCATGTGAAAACTTCCCAGGCAGGGACTCTCTTGCTACGTGTTTGCAAAGTGCCCACCACAACAGAACACTGGATTGGTTTAAGTCTTTTAGATCTCTCTGGATTTCAAGACCAAGCTGGATTTTCAAAGACCACAAGTATAAGAATTTTCATGTTCAATTTGGTAATCCTCCTGTATGTTCAAATAATTTCTTCCAGTGAAGAAAGTCTTACATTTGTTGGCTTGTCTTTATCGTTCGGAGAAGGAAATGCATTTCCAGGCAGTTTTGACTTGAAAGATTTACATTCTAAATCAAATAAGGCTGTTGAATATATAATGTACTGCTTTTATTGACAAAGAAAGGCTGTTTGCTTGTTCTTGCTATAATAATAAAGACTTCTGCTGACAGAAGCAAGCTGAATGTATTTTGGGTTCAAAAGCACCCTATTTATAGCCTAGATGCAAAATGATCTCTATTCATTACAATGTCTCATTTGCAGGTTATCATTCTGCTCTTCTCTGAAAGCTAGTCAGCAGATGTTTCATCCCATCCTGACTCACTGCATTAGTGATGAAAAAATATGCTGGATCCTACTATCACAGCCGTCATAGGCCATGTTTAAAACAGACAGGGTAACACGATGGGAAAATATTCTCTCTTGAATACCAATATAACTGCAGTGTTCAAATTCTTTTCTTTCTTTCTTTCTTTCTTTCTTTCTTTCTTTCTTTCTTTCTTTCTTTCTTTCTTTCTTTCTTTCTTTCTTTCTTTCTTTCTTTCTTTCTTTCTTTCTTTCTTTCTTTCTTTCTTTCCTTCCTTCCTTCCTTCCTTCTTTCTTTCTTTCTTTCTTTCTTTCTTTCTTTCTTTCTTTCTTTCTTTCTTTCTTTCTTTCTTTCTTTCTTTCTTTCTCTCTCTCTCTCTCTCTCTCTCTCTCTCTTTCTTTCTTTCTTTCTTTCTTTCTTTCTTTCTTTCTTTCTTTCTTTCTTTCTTTCTTTCTTTCTTTCTTTCTTTCTTTCTTTCTTTCTTTCTTTCTTTCTTTCTTTCTTTCTTTCTTTCTTTCTTTCTTTCTTTCTTTGAATAAATGTCTTTCCAAATGCATTCAGTCAATGCTAGGTAACATAGCATTAATCTCTCTTCCTATAAAAAAGAAGATTAAAAAAAAGAAAACCAAAAACCTGAACATACTACTTTGTTAAAGGTCTTGAAGATCATCTTTGGTGACATGTAGTTAAGGTCTACGTATATTTCATTTCCCCAGTGACAGAACAAAAAAAGCACCAGTGTTGCATACTCCTGAAAAGGCTTTAAAGGTATTCTTGGTACCGCAAGTAACATACCATGTCATTTGGTACCTTTTGATGGCATTGTAGTTGATTTGATCCAGGATGTCTGAAATTGTGAAACTTCACGGTTGAAAAATACAGGACTTTTTGGTCAACTTTGAAATTCCACAAGCGAGATACATTTTTTTTTTCTCCAAGATTAAGTGGGAGATCATTTATGAGAGATCATTTGTCATTGGTAGGTTGGCTGGCATGTCATAAGTTTCATTTATTTTCCCTCAAAATCCAAAGCTTGCAAGAAGAGTAAAAAGTAATTAAGCTAAAGATCATTCTGCTGATTATACAGTGGGTCAAGAAGAAAAGAAATAAAGTCATATTCCCACTTGAAGCAAAAAACAAAACAGAACAAAACTGCCAGATGTTTCTATAAACATTTTCCTCTTCCCTTCTTGAACAGAGATGGCTACACTATTCTTACGGTTTCACTAGGTACTGATCTATTCCAGTTGCGCTGGTTAGTGAGCAGCTTTTTCCTGTATATTTTCCATCATCATGTTTTTAATATTCTGCTTACACATTTATCAATATACCACTTTTATCTTAATACTCTCAGGCCAGGAGATGAGGGCAGTGGGTAAAAAATACAAATGGTGGATTCTGTGTTACTGAACACTCAGTAGCCCTGGTGTCATTCCTATTCAGATACCTGGTCCCTCTTTAAAAAACATTAGAATGAGAAAGTATCAAAAGGCCCAGGGAAGTCCAAGTGCTTATATAACACTGAAGAAGGTACAGATGTACTTGCTATGCAAAAATCTAGCTGTTGTTTTACTTTGATATGGGTGATTTTACATCTCAATGGTGTCTCATACCTTACTTGGATGACTTCAAAGGGTATGATATAAACATACTTTTTCCGTGTTAAGAAATTGATTCTTAAGAAATTGATTCTAAACAAAATTGGAAAATAATTAGAACTAGTCTTGCTAAAATATGTCAGTTGTGTTTGAAATGTTATCATACATACACAGTAAAATCTTTGTACTTTTTTTTTCCCACATAGTATTCATTTGGCCTGTACTAGATGCACAATACACAGAACAGAAAAATCCAAAGGAGTCAAATTCTGACATTAAAGGCAACCATTAAAAGTGAGTGGGATGGTTAAAGGAACCCTTATATAACACAGTTTTAAACTAACTCACAAAGACTGGGCAAAAAAATGTCCAATAGAATGGTAGCCAGCCTGAAAAGTAGTAATCATAAAAATCCATTGGAGTCAGTAGGAAACTAAATAAGTCATGAGAATATTATGGCTTCCCTTTTACACCATTATATCGTAATGGGGAAATTAGGCTAAGAATAATGCAAGTTCTTATGAATCAGCCTGGTGTTAATGTCTCTGCAAAGATTTCCAGTGCAGTGAATTCTTTATCAAAACGTGCTTAGCAGCAGTGTTTCCTGAGTCACTAAACAAGCTTAGGGACAGATCCTGCCCTCTTTCAAAACCAGCAAGCACTGCAAGATGACTCCCCTTTTCCTTGGCCTGATTTCCATGCTATGCTCCTTGTAGTTTGCCCCGATACATGTTAGCATGTTTGCCTAAGTCTTTTCAAAGAAGAGTTATGGTGAAACTTTGTGCAGTGTTTGGATGGCAGCCTCATAGACCTTGGCAAGAGCAGAACAGGCAGGACAGGACCAAAAAAACTGGGCCCTGCAAGGTGCCAGCCAGCAACTTTTCTCCCTTTGACTCACTCCAGACACTGCCCCATGGCAGCCAAATTCAGAAAAAGAAGAATTCATAGTTGTCCCCAAATGCATGTGGGTATTTTACCTCTTTGGGAAGCAACCTAAGAGTGGACAGAACTGTATCTTCTCAATGAACTGATACATTTCTAAAGCACAAAGACCTGAGGCATGTAAAGTGTCATGATTTTGTTGAAATTCTTGAAATTAATGGAATTTTTGTCAGACAAGAACTTTGCTTATACTGACTCAAGATTTGCTGACGAAGACAATGCATTTGCTAACATAGAAATGCATTTTCCATTGTCCAGCCACTAGTTAAGAAGATTAATGACTGCTTTGTAGTTTCAATTAAACTCCTTTATCATCATGAGGGACCAAACAAGTTTTAATTCCAGAAGTACTGCTTAAGAAAGAAGACCAGGGCTGCATAACACTGACATTTTATTAGAATTCATTTGTAACAAATGGAACTTGTGTCAGCAAAGAACTGATTTTCATACAGACTTTCTTTCGCCACCAATGTAACGAAGTAAGAAAATAAAAAGCACGCCTTTCATTCTGTAAAACATTTACGCGTACTACTAATTAGAGGTAATTGTATTTTTTAACAAGCCATTTTACAAGGTAATTTTTTTATTTTCAGTCTATGCATCCAAAACAAGAGCAAAGAACACAATTTTTTATTATCTTTGTAAAGACACTCCAAGCTTGAATGGCAAAGCCACATAACAGATGGTTATGATGGGACCTGCAGCCTTCTGATATCTGTTGGAGTATCAGGGCACCAAGAAAAAAGAAAAAAAGAAAAAATAAGAAAAGAATAAAAAAAGGAACAAAAAGAAAAAAAAAGAAAAACAAAAGAAAACCGGAAAGAATAAAAGGGAAAAAAAAAAAAAGCAGCTGCATTTTTTGTTTGTCACTGCAAACTCTTTTTTTCCTTTTTAAACGTTCTGTGTCATTTACGTACACACAAGTGGATTTTAGAAGCAGTTTCTTACAGATGGGTTCAAGTAATAACATTATTGGGTGTAGAATCAATAGGGCAGTGCATAGTACAAAGGTATAGAAAGTGCAAATCTCCCTAGAGGGCCCCTCCCTTCCCCAGCCATCCTCTCCAACATCTAGCTACTCAAAACATTTTGAAAAAAGAGCTAAAATAAACTTCTGTACACATCATTTTTATATATTTTGAGTTCTTCCCCATTGCAACTAATTACAAAATTAGACATAACTACACATACAAACGTAAATAATAGCACCGTACTGGTTATGCTGATGAAACCTATTCTAAGTTTGGAAATGTATGCTATGTAGACATGCTTACAATTTAAATTAACTGTAGAATGACTTTATATAAGAATACAGAAAGTGGAATGCACATCAATGATGCTAACGGTTCACTTCAGAAACAACTCATAAAAACTCATAAAAAATGGAGGAATATCTAGTTGTACAGCGGTTTCCCTTAAATATTGGCTCTAATTTTTTCAGCACCCTCCTTTTTCCTTAGACCTTGCAACATATTCTACTAGGGAGAAAGCTCTGATCTGTTTACAGACCTGGTGTGAAAGAATCTTCCCTAGTCTGTTTCTAAAAATATCCTTTGTATGATTATATGTAATTTTTTTTTGATCCCCAATATTTGACTAAAAGGACATGACCACACCGCATAACCTGGCACTTCAAGAATTCTTTAGAAAGTACAAATCAAGAAGGAAGAAAAAGAAACATAGTGCACATTCTTCTCAGGTTCAGATGTAAGTTATAGAATCTCATTCTGAGGTAGCCTTCTATCATACTTCTATTTTATATATATATTTATATTTTTGTTTTGTTTTTGTGTTATTTTCTTTACAAAAGTGCTCAAATATAATGCTTGCTTGAGTTTGGTCTTTCATATATTTCTTTCTGCTAGTAGTGGGAAATGTGGAAGAAGAAGAAAAAGCTAAGGTAACATTGCCAAGCCATAGTAATGCTCTTATCTGAAACCCCAAAGAAAAAATTCCTTTGATACTCAGGTATTAAGTGGTACAAGGCATGACAGAAAATGGGGTCAATGTAAATGGCATTCTACTAAGAGTCCCACAACATACTTTGTGCTGTTAAACAGATTTTTGTTTATCCCCAGAAGAAAATCTAGTGTCACTCTAAAAAAATGCCCTGCGGGCTCAGTTGTGCTAGCCTTACATGAACCATCCCACCAAAAGCAGCGATTTGACTTCAGCAATCTGTTGATATAAGTGAAAGCGCTGGGCTAGCCCAAAATTAAAAAAAAAGAAAAAGAAAAAAAAAAGAAAAAAAGAAAAAGAAAGAAAGAGAAAGAAAGAGAAAAGAAAAAAGATGCACAAACACTACTCATGTCAGCTACTACTAGTGTACTGCTACATCTCTGCAATGATACTACTAAAACCAGTGACACAGTGCTTTTAAAAAGCCAACTGGAAATGGATCTTTAGGTTGAGGGCTGGTCTGTTATTGGGAATACAGAAAGACAAAGGGCCTTGACTACCTATGTGTTTTGGGTTATCACTTATTACCATCCGTACTTCATTAGAGACTGGGAATGCATATTATTCAAAATTGTCCGATTATATAGGTTAGAATGTTTTCACTGAAAAGTATAACAGAGATATGAACTGAACTAAATACAAATGAAGGCTAACGAAAAGAAATGCTATTCAAAATAGGCATCAAATATAAGGCACTCTAAATGTAAAATTAAAATAAAAACCAGCATCTCCAAACAATGCTGTATGCCACAAAACGATTGATTTCACAGAGCAATGCGTGTTTGACTTTGCTCTGTTACATATGATAAATGTAAATTTCATAGCGCACACTATAGACAGTATACTATTGAATACAATTTTAAAACATCTTAATAGCTAGTATATTATAACATTCTCCCCCCTAAAGGGATATGCACTGACCTTTCCCACATGCACACCTCCTATATTTAATAATATGATTTCTTATTGCACTAAAGTGTTACAAATATTGAACTTCACTGGAAGCCTAAACCACATACTGTGTCTGTAGGTTTGTGTGTGTGTTTGTGTGTCTGTGTATGTGTGTGCGCACGTGCACATGTGTATTTTGTGTGTGTGTGTGTGTGCTCAAGTGGTGACGTGGCTAGAAATATTATTTCAGAAAGGGATGATGTTCTGATATCAGTGATGTGCATTCCTCATTTCCCTTTCAAACAAAAGTTCACGGACCTTGGAAATGCAAAGAAGATCAAATACAAGTAGACCTTGATCATAGTTTGCTGAAAAGCTTTCCCATCACTTTGATAAATCCAGGTCATGGAAGAACTGATATATTTCTGTGTGTGTAGATATCTATCCAGCTGTATCTCTGTAGCTATACAGAGAGATAGATTTGAGTAGACTGTAATACATACATATATCTACACATATAGAAGGAGAGAGGGGTGTGCATGTGCGTGTGTGCATGTGTGCGCGTGTATGTGCGTGCGTGCATGTGTGTTAGCAGCATCTTTATACTTTGCGCCTCCCTGTTGATTCCAAATGAAACCAAAAAGCCCCATTTTGATTTTAACTGATTACAATGAATATTTTCTTAAAGAAAAACAAAATAAACAAAACTGTAAAAGTAATATCTAACAAGACTGTGGTACTGTAGATAAATATAGGACTGCACAAAAATGTGCAAATTTTCAAATTCGTTAACATGTCTACAGCACGATATTACAGATAACAGTTCTACAGCTTAAAAAAATCTACAATTTTTAAACAAAAAAAATTAACAGTTATGCAACCTTGTTTTTAATTCACTTCATTGAATGATAAACTCTTGTTAAAAAAAGGAAAAAGTTTACACAGTTAAAAATGAAGCACAGGTCAGCAGTATCTTTACAATACTAAAAAACTAAATCAAGGACTTTCTTTTTAAACATTCCCACATTTTCCCTAAAGTGTTATGATGAGCAGTATCGTGGAAAGGGGTGATGTTGAATCAAAGAGTCCCTTTTGTTTTAGGAACCAGGCACCAGCCTTTTAACAAATATCTTGCACTGAATTGCAGTTCGCTCAAAACTCCTCTTTGTAACAATCAAGAAATCCTGAACAAGATGATGCTTCCTTCCAACAATTTCCTCTTCCCTTTAACTTCAAACAATGTTGGACCCTTGAGGTATCTGTAAATGAGATCCTTCAGACGCCTCACTGGTCAGGATTGTTTTATTATGGTTAGGTTATTAAACTGTGAATTCTTGGTCCACATGGAGTAGTTTTTGTTTCTGTTTCATATATCCCCAATATTTTTGTTTGTTTTATATATCCCCAATAATTGCTCCTTAGCTAAGAGTTAAGAAGTATTTTCTAAAGCACACCGTATGGCTCAGAAGCGGCTCTCTGGATCTTAAAGGGCCTGCAATAAAAATCCACGGTGGGTTTTTACGTTGCATAGTGATCAAAGCTGCCCAGATATTCTAGTGCGGCTCGATAGCAGAACTGGTATTGATCCTGGAGAAAGAAAAGAGAAAAAAAAAAAAGAAGAAAAGCTTAAAAAGCTGCTTTCCATTTTATTCCAAGTAAGAGTGAATTTTTCTTGACTGCAGACAAATATACCAGAGAGGCATCTGCAGTTCAGCAGTATTCTCTTGCTGACATCAACAGAACAGCAGTTTGAGTTACAACAAATGAAGATAGACTGAGATTTAATGCAGTAACATTCTCCACAGAATGCACCTTTTTTCCCTGAAGAGGTTCTACAACCATTTCCCAAGCATTTGTTGTTCTGAATTAATATAACATTAGCAAAATGCTTTTTCTCTTATGGGAGCATGTTAAGACTCTTTTCCCCCCATGTATTTGAAAATAACTAGTAAAATACTCAATTAACTCTACAGTAAATATGATACACTGCACTAAGTGACAATATCCATCACAGCCCTGATACAGAATACTGCATGGAAAGCCATCAGATCAAAAATCAGGTTAGGAAGCAAGAGGACCTCAACCTTCAGCAACATAAGCTTTGTTGATGACATGAAGATATGTTAGCCCATGGCAAGAACACAGCCTAAGAGAGACACATGTAGTTAAGCACCTTATTAAAATGAAGCAAATTGCACTTCAGCCTGAAAATGGAGAAAGCAAGCTCAAGGTGATGAGAGATTTGCATATATTTCTTGTGAATCCAGTATTTGGCACTTCATGTTATTCCCACGCACACAGGGCAGTCCTATTACAGAGTTAGGAAACACTACAGGCTTACACTAAAATGCCAAGTCAGTGTGCTCATTTGTGACTGCTACTCAGGGTACTGATGATAAAAAAACAAAACAAAACAAAACAAAAACCCCCAAAAAACCCCAGAAATTATTTCTGAAGAATTTATTTCTGAATTTTTTCCTCCATTCAAAATATCAAAACAGTCTGGTCATTTATATTGTAGTGATACGTGTTAACCCCACATAGTTATATTTATTAAAATCACTTTTTTTTTTTTGAAGACCAGGAGACTGATTAGATAGTTGCATCATTTTAATGACACTAATCACTAATGGCTCCCTTCTCCTTGGTTTTAGAACAATGGGAGAATACTTTAAAACATATGTCTAGATTTTAAGTATATGGGTGGTCCATATAATAAGGATTAGATTTCTAAGCACCTTTTAGCACCTAAATTATTGAATATAGAATTTCTTTTCTGAGTCCTCAGAGAAATGAATTGTCAGCATTTCTACTTGCAGTTAGGAGTGAAGCGTAGCATACAGAAACAAGCTGAATTAGGTGGAGGGAGAATATATCACATAGTCCATTTCTGTATTTGTCAAGTAGGCTCCAAGAAGCCTAGTTTTTCTGTATGCTGTATTTATTTCTTGGAAAAAAGTAAAATTTTCCCAAATGTACACTTCTAGAATAACAATGGTAATGGAAAAGAAATGTAATTAATTCTTCCATTTGGTCACAGTGAGTTACCTGTACAAGTGACAAGCTTATCTCTATTTCTCATATTATTTATAAAGTTGTCTTCTTAAAAATAAGACTATCTAGCCTTTTCTGAATAAGTGCAATTTTCTTGCAGAAAATGGTAAGCTCTGGGGAACTATCTTAAATTTCATAGCATGTAATATAAAGGCCAATCAAATTATAACAATTAAACGTATGACCTAATTTTTTTTCCCTTCTCTTGCCCTTTGACTTGATTCCCTCATCAATTGATTCAGGCTGAGTTCAAGTCACTTGTCCAGAAACTTAAGCAGAAATCAAGCACATACCAAAAACATTTAATGTTCTTTATGACATGTTATATTTCCAAGAAATCAGGCCCAGGAGATCATTTGATATTGTTTATCTCTCTCCTCATTTCTATATAGTACTCTTGCTAGCAGGGCAGTCATTTACTCTGTATAAATGTGTTTACCATTATGATTTTCAAGACAAACAGCCACTTATGTGGTGACACAGAGTCAAGACAACCATGAAAATAATACCACCTGATTTCAAAGTCATGAACAATGGAACATGCAAAATTTAGCGAGTCCACCCACACAAACATTTGGCCTCTTTCTTAATACCACACATTTCTGCCACGAAGGAAAGTTTCAAACAAAAATGGGTAGCATTTCTTGAAAAATAGTTTTACTCAACCATTCAGGTTTCACTAGTGAAGTGATTGTTTTCTTCTGCAGCCAGCAGCATCTGCTGCCATAATAACATGTTAATCTGTAGCCACATAGTCACTAAATGTATAAATGTATGCACATTTTACACAATCTCTATCTGTGCATTCTTGGCTGTGGAAATTGCTCCCTCCATCCCACCTCTTTTCCATCACCATTGTATATGGACACTGTTCTCCTCACCTCTGTCTGTACCATGGCTGGCCGTTGTGTCCTTAACATTTTGACAGTCTGGAAGATGTCGACGACACCTTCGTATCTCATTCTTTCCAACACAATGCTCAGGGTTATGAATACTCCTGTTCGTCCAACACCCGCACTATTGCAATTTAAAAAAAAAAAAGAGAGAAGGAATGTTGACTGATGGTTAACGATGATAAAAAATTGGCTGACAACTTATCTGTTGATACAACATATTGTATGTGTATAGGTTTCGAAACAGGTAAATGTTCAGTGAGCAAAATGCCACAGCAAACTGCTACATTTTAGTTAGAATAACTGCTCTCAAGCAAACTCAACATACTACTTATGCACTTCCCGACTTCCAGTCTTCACTGCAAAGCGACTTGGTTTGTTGATCCAAATATACAATAATCTGTGCACAGTGAAGCAAAATGAGTGTTTGCTGTTGGTGAGCTATACTGGAAATGACAGAAGGAAACCAAAATGCATGTTACTGCTGTCTTCCTCTTGACTTGTTCATGTGTATCCCCTCCACTTAATTTTTGTTGATGATGTGATGATATATCTCCCATCACTTGATTTATCAGTTTAGCCTCTATTCTGAGTTGACGACAACCAGTGGACTTCCAGCTAACATTGAAATTGCTCTTAAATGCTACAATTCACGTAAAAGATATAGGGGAAATCTAAGATACGGCTTTTATTGAATTTACACAATCTGGAGTAGAGATTACAGACACTGCATGTATCCATTCATATACTGCATGTATCCATATTAGAATAGAATCAATTTTTTGAAGGTTTTTTGAGGTTTATTTAACCTCAGTTTTGTCTTGGATTTCTGTCAGTAGCTAAAAACCACAAGAAAGAAATTCCTATAATTAACAGTGCCAACAGAGTAAGTTGTTAAACTTAAATAAACATCTATTCATGTAGATCACTCTTGGACATGGGTGGACATCAAAAGTCTTCTGATTCTTCTGAGTCTGAGTGGTTGAAATCAAGCAACTTACCATCTCAGCCTGGAGTCTAACTGCTTCACAAGGTCTTCACAAGGTAAAATGAGTTTCGGAAGATAGAGACTCATAGAGCTATTCAATGTGAAAAAGATGAACAACAAGGAGTGGCTGAAGAACTCTGAACATGAACACGGACTGTGAGAGAGGGACACTGAATGCTGAGATCAGTGTGGAAACCAACGTCCAGGTTGGACAATGGTATTTTACTGTTTAGTCTAGATCAGCATATTTCTAGGGGGTTAAAAATATATGTGATTGTATTTAGAAACTTTGCAGAAGCTGTGCGTTTTCAGAGAGCTGAAACTAAAAAACACTTGACACCCAACTTGATAAAACATCGTGCTCTCAGTGCTGGTATTCCTGTGTGTGATGACCAATAGTCCTGCAGATCTACAGCAACAGGATTATATGATCTCCTTTCCCAGACGGGATAAATTAGAAAGGTGATGACTTAAAAGGAAAGTCCTGGAAAACAGAATGCTTAAACCTGACTTTAGGAGTCAATGACAATGGGAGATAAACACAGTACCCTAGAAAGTGTTCAGCATACTTTAATGGGCCAACTACCACTGGAGATCAACTATTTGAAGAACTCAAACAAAAAGGTATGTCTTTCTAAATATCTGTGTGATGATTTCTAAATTAGGTGTTAGTCAAATCCTTATTAAGAAAACTATTCATACTTCTTTAAATCAACAAAAGGAGGGAATTAATTTGCTTTTATATTCTTAAGAAGTGAAAAGGTATCCAGAGAATTACTTAATGAGGAACACAGACTGATGTGAAAAAATCTCAATGCTTTTAGATCCTAATTAGCCATTAAGTGTAATACTTTGGTAAAGTGTGTAGAAAACTCAAGGACCTTGTTCCAATTGAAAATGACAAGCATATTTAAATATTAATTCATTTATTATTAGGAGATACTCAGGATTTCTAAAGAGTGATAGAAGTCCACAAATGTACTAGCAGTATTTTTAAAGATCAGCTGACTTCATTCAGTGCAAGTAAAACTGCCAACTGAGTTCTGCCACAGTAATTTACGAAGGAGAGCACCACAGGTTTTTAAAAACCCTCTGTTTAATAAATAGTGAATGGTCCTTGGCATCACTCCATGATGCTGCCAGCTTCAGTGAGGATTCACTGAAGTTTTAACAAATAGACACAAACTGGGAATACCTTAATCAGTCATGAGGAAGTACTGATGTTTTTGTAAGGAGTTTGTAAAAGTAGGTCTTTAATGTCAGGAAAAGGTGCTCCTCCTTACTTTCTAAAAGCTGATATAAAATTTCAAGAGCCTAAGTTGATTCTGGTGAATATTTTGCTTCCGAGTAAACGATCCTTATACTATTTTAGTTAATTTTTAATTGATTGACTGGTAAGGTTAGAAACTTTTAAATAGTAGCACATTGACCTATTTGTAAAAGTGCCAGAGAAACAGAATGTACCTAATGTTTAAAAAGTATGGGTGGTGGTAGTTTAGTGTGGAACACAGAACAAACTCCTGAGAAGTGTATAGAGTGGGATGGAAACTATAGAGAACAGGCACTTGGGAGTTTGATGGTTAAGTAAAAAAAAATCCTTTAAAACTCCTCATGGAACCAACTGGAGCCATTATAAGAATACACAAGGTCTAGGCTAGTGGAGGTATCTGGGATCTTGTGTTTTTTGGAATAAACAGCAATTTAAGAAAGTAATTTAATTTCATATGGGTTGACTAACATTGCTAATGATTATTAGCACTATTAACCTCCAAAATGTTATTAGGATGATGATAGAACTTTTAAAGATAAAATCTTGTTGGATTATGTTGGATCTGACATTGTTTCTACCAAAATCTATTCAATTCTCCATGGCTTCAGCATGTCAGGAAAAATGAGGTTTGTGCTTATCACAGTTGTCTTTAACTCTCCTTCACAAAATGCATCCCTGAACTTTGGCTTTCGATCATGGCTTTGCAATGCCATTCCCTTTTCAGGCTATAAAAACCCTTAGACGCACAGAAAAACTGGGATTCAAAATGTCTCGTATGTTAAAGTCTTTCTGATTAAGGACCATAAAGATTTCTGTTAAAACATCAGAATACAAGCAACTATTCTTCTGGCTCTGTAAGGACAACAATCTCTCTCTTCATTTATATGCTCTAGTAAACTTGTGATTTTGCCTTCATATTAGTATTAGGGTCCTGCCTCGCCTGCGGAGAGGACTTGGTACCTATATTAATATTTGCTATCTATATTATATAAATAATAACTTTTCATCTATCAAAAAATAATTTAATGTTCCAGAATGAATATCTAAAATCCTGGTGAAATTTATAGAAAGCAATTTATTAAATAAGAGATAAAAGATAAAGATATTATTTTTTTTGCCATCTGCTTAGACTTTAGAATATGCAGCAAAAGTAAATAAAAATACATAATATTATAAA
This sequence comes from Tinamus guttatus, assembly GCF_059628265.1. Lineage (NCBI taxonomy): Eukaryota > Metazoa > Chordata > Aves > Tinamiformes > Tinamidae > Tinamus > Tinamus guttatus. Next base: position 101,376 of record NW_028289690.1, on the reverse strand, counting down.
AGCTCACCACTGGATTATTCCAATGCACCCTGTAAGCTGTTGTCATCTGCATCTCAGTTGTAAAGGAATTTGGGTAGTTCATCACATCAGTAAATGAGAATTTCATTCTGGGAGTCTAACTCACCAATTGAAACCTCAGGAATGTTTTGACAGGCAGAGTTTCTGAACTCTGAGTTCTGTTTTATTTGCTTTCCTGATGCAACCACCATTTTATTTGTCTTTTCCTAACTGCCACTAAGGCGCTACTCAAGAATAACTGGTTTGTTTACAGCTAATAATCCCCAATGATGTAACAGAATTGGCTGATTAGCAATGGAAAAAAATAATAAAAAAAAAAAAAAAACAGATAGAGGAACCTGTGATAAAGCATTTCCTACTGCTTTCTGAAAGTAGCACTGATCAAGTTGTTTTTATCCTGCGGCAGAGACACATTTCAGTGAAGAAAAATATCACATGCTTCCACACACTTCAGAAGAAAATTTTCTGTAAGAATGCAAGCATCATAAAACAGTTCCCATTTGATAAAGCAATCCTTCTAAAAGTCCCCCTTTAACCCTTGTATTTGATTGCATTTCTGATAGTTCACCTATGAAGCTCCACCTCCTCATATACTTTCGCTGTTGTAAGCTATTTCTAAAGTCAATCTTAGAAAAAGAAACTGCACATGAATTGTTTTGAAATTTCGTTTACTTACCTACAATGAACAGAGATTGGCCCATCCTGACCAAACTGCTCTTTTGTTTTATGCACTTGGCCTATAAAGTCAATAAATCCTTCTCCAGACTTTGGCACTCCTTGTTCTGGCCAGTCAGTGAACTGGAACTGCCTCACTGTACGGGACTGGCCATCCTTTAATGAAAGACACATATTAGATATCCCAAAACAATGTCCCAATGGCTAGAAGCTAGTCAGGCAACAAAACAGAAGGTCAGTCACAAAAAACGTACATTGGCTGCGAATGGGGAATCGCTAAGATCACATGTACGCAGGTTCTTTTGACACATCACTGATCCATATTTTTGTAGCACTGGCACAGAAATGAAATTTTATTAACTATGACACTGTACAGATTCTTTTCTATAGGAGAGTTGTCTGACATTCTGCCTTTGTGAAAACAGAGTCTAAGGATAAGGAAGTTAAGATCTCATTAAGTAATACATGTATTTTAAAATATTTTTTTGAGTCTTCTGAATTGCAATTTTCCTTTAAGACAGCTAGAATACGGATACCCAGCCTCCCCCTCCTCTCCATAAACATACTCTGTATGGCAGGAATATATTTACTCATAAAATTAATATAAACAATGGGCTCTTTTCAAATTGTACCTTTAATAGCATAGCAGTTATGGTGCTTTCTAGGATGTAGGCACTTGTCTGGAAGAGGATGACCAAGTCACTTATTGCAAATCATGACTTTCCTTCATTATAACTTAATTTACTAATAGTTTGGACAGGGTTCAAACTAGTAACCCTTTAGAAGACTTTTTCTCTCTCCAGACATGTTGGCTGAAGCTGTTTAGTCCCTTTGATTAGAAATGCTGACAGGATTTTTTTAAAGGACAGAATTCTGCAGCGTGGTTATGTTTATAATAAGCCACAGGAATAATTTAACTAAGTCCACTGCAAACCCCAGCTTCTACTGCATGCATTTTATGTGTAAAGGCTCAGGATAGCATAAATAATAAAAATATAATATAAGTGGATGAAGTAAATTTGTTTCAATGATTCTGAGCACTGTCAATCTGTGCAGCTGTTATACTTAAAAGCATGAACATAAATTGAGCTACTACTCTGGATTACTTTCTCCGGACACATTACATTTCTTAAGCACCCACCATGCCATGTCTTCAAAATGCTCTTTCACTAAATGAAACGCACAAAGAATTAAAATGACTGTAGGAGATCCCCTGAGAAACAGATAGATATGCTGAAGGCAAGAACAGTCTTTCAGTCTTTTTTTTTTCCCCACCAAAAGCTCTCAGTTATTATAGACCTTAGAATTGAAACAGAAATTGTTTAAAAATAAAGAAAATAAAAGCAGTAATTTGCTTTTATGTTTCTGGTCCTGTGGGTTAATGTCTTTCATGTCTCATCTGGGAGTGGATGGGCATGTTGCAGCCTCAGCCCAACAAAATAACACACCCTCTTTTTTTGCCCTATACTTTCCTAGATGCCTGCTTTGGCATTGAGCACATCAATTGCGTGGAATACTTTTGTCCTTTGAAAAAAAAAGTGCATCTGTTCCAAAATATCTACCCAAATTTTTTCTACTATGTATCAGCCCAAAGAACCATATATATCATATCTTAAATGGCATTTTCTTAGTATGACGTTTTCTCATAGTTACTCAGGTGAACTCATTCCCCTCTAGATGTCAAATTGGAATGCATTATTCAAGACAACTACAAGATACAGTATTAATCCATCAACGCATCTAAGCAATAGAATTGAGTCCCATTTTGACCTCCCATTTCTCTGAAATAAACAAAACCTTAAGTGTGAGGTTTTGTACTTTGCAATTTGCACTACTGCAATGTGCCATTTAAGGCTACGGAAGCTCTTTGACAATTCTCTCACCCTGACAGGATGTACAGTAGAAAAATAGTAGCTTTTTAAGGGAGTAGAAAATAAAAGGAAAGACTATGCTTTACTAGCATAGGCTGTCACTGGAATGTCAACAAATTTCTTCCTATGAATCAGATCTGAAGGTAAATATTTGTATATCGTTTGTCTAAATCAGCTATGTGGTATATCTCATGGTAGTCATAACTCAGTAATCTCATGGAAGTATGTGAAAATAGTACTATTTTCTTTTAAAATGGCACTAACTTCTATTATTTAACAAGCACACTAGTAAAGTTAGTTAGTCTGAGGTTAGACTACCATTAGAAGAGAACTGGAGCCACTCTGCTCTTTCTTACACAATTCCCCATGCTCCTAACATTATAAACAGTGCTGCTTTCTTTTAATGAGATGCTTGCCAGTAGAAGTCCAAATATAAATACCAAATTTTATTAAAATCTCTATTTTCAAATATTGTCACAGTGAACATAGATAGGGTAAGAAGTTAACAAAATATGAGCCTTCAAATCCCTATATTGATATGTCTGGAGCATGGGGCTTTTGATAAATAATTCTACTGATTGGATGGCCCTTAGGATTTCTTCTTTCTCCTATGAGGGATATTCAATCATTTTGTGATGAGGCTGTAGAATATATAATACTCACTTACAGCCATTACTAGTAGGCTAGCCTTATATGAGACTGTCCCAACATATCGATCTTTGTAGTTTACAGAACAACTGTATATAAAGCTACCAGAGCAGTAGATTGAAGTGGCTACAGAGGTCAATTCCAGTTTCCAACAGAAATGACAGTCTTGGGAATAGCACAGTGCTCCACACCAAGCATTCGCTGCTGGGACCTGCAAGAGCAGCCTGCTCCTCGGCTGAACCTGGGAACCTCCGCTTGACCAGGACTCTGAGGCTGTCCTGACATTGCTAAAGTGCTTAGAGACAAGGAGGAGGGAGCCTGATTACAACCAAAGCTGCATTTATTCTCCACTGAATATAATAATTTAGTTAGATGGTCTCAATTACTGGGTGTGACAGGCGTAAAAGTCTAACTAGAGGAAAATCCTAAGATACATTTTCCTAAGTAATGCTTGCAGCTTTCAGCAAATTTTGTGGAGCTACGGTTTCTCAGAATGTCTGTAAAATTTAAGATGGCCCTGAGAGTGAATTATTTTAAAATTGTGGCCATTAAGATAGAGAGATGTTTAAAATTTGGAGAATAATAATAAGCAATTGCAAGACAACAGGGTTGTTGACATGCATGTATGGCTCACTTAAAAAGTGGTGCACTAGTACAGGAGCAGGAAAGCTATTTCTGGCAAATTAGGTTATGGAATCTTTTGAGACTTTTTACTGGTGTACTAGCTATCAGGAAAAAGAGAGATTGTACTGGTTTACTATAAACTCTTAAATTAACTTTTGGCAAATATATTTCACCCCAGGTATTGTTTGTAGTCTCTCATCTTCAGATACAACTTGGCTTTTTTGGCATTATTATTATCTGATTTGAGCATGCTGAACTATGTCACCTAACATCTTTTCAGCTTTAGAAGGTACAGAAAAAAAAATAATATTGCATCTTCAAAGACAATCAACAATTTTGGAGTGAAATTGCCTTTGAATCCACCTGCACTTACAGAAGTGGTTGAAAACTGATATTTGAAGCCAGCAACTTTATTTACGAACAAGTTAGAGAAGATATCATTCATGTGATCATTACTATTTTTAGTGGAACGAAAATCAGATCAAAAGTATGCCTGCACATGTTTTATCAAAAACATGTATGTGAGTGTAATTTGCCCACTTAAAATTTTAGTATGTTGACCATCTCACTAACTACCTGTAGGACCAAATTTTACATGAAGTTAACATCCAATCAGCAGTCTGGCCAATAAAGATAAAATGTTATATTTTCTATGGTGACTGACAACTCAACTGGCCAAGTTGATCCTGGAAAGTACATCCATTATTTGGCTTGAACAAACAGTATTTTACAGTGCTTATAGAAATGGAGGGTGTTGGTATTTTTTCTGATCATGCAGAGTAAAGTGCTAGAAATCACAAGTCTGAGAAATGCCAAGTGTGTATTTGAAGTTTATGTATATTTAATCTCATATCAGCACGTAGTCTTGGGCTCGGGAATTCAGATAAGAAATGCAGAATGAAAATAAGGAAGCTAGAGTCACAGCTGTATAACTCCCCTTTGCAGATATACAAGAGTGCTGAGGATAAGCTATGTCAAAAATCAAATTATAATGTGCAAAGCTTGTCAAGCTTTTCTTAAGAATGCTATTTGTCCTGCAGTTTTAAAACCTCACTGTATCAACCTTCACGCTAAGTCAATCTAGAAGGTGGTGCAAAACAACATATTTACAGCTTCAAGAAACGAAAATTTCCTACCAAAAGGACCAAGATGGAAGGAGATGGCATTCAAATCATCATTTCTGCATTAGATGCGAATACTTATTCAGACCTCTGCAAAATTGTGCTACCCAGATGTTATATATGAATTGTTTGTAAATAAAGGTGCTATTTATTTAACAAATTCTTTCTCTGATATTTGCTTATTGCTCGAAAAACAAGCACATGTCTAATTAAAAAAAGGAGAGAGAGAAGGAGAGAGAGAAATAGTCTTTTTCTTTTAAACTTGAGTGAAATGGGATAATGTTGTGTTAACTTACCCTTGCATCTGTAACCTTGAATTCCCTTAGAATATACTGTGGCATGTTGTACTCTGCCATTGGATCTACGACAAAATACTGGTATCTCGCTGAACGTTCTGCAGGCCAATACTGGTGGCATTTTTCCTACAAAATAACAAAGCAAAACACACTTGTTACTCAAGACCGCCACCACAAGCTTGAGTCTTTTTTTCACTCAAATAAGAGTAATACTTATGGAAAGTGCCATTACTGACATAAATTTGAAATGTTAATTTTAATGAAATAGGATTGCTTGAAGCAAAACATAAAACTGTACTGGTCACTGTACCTCTGAACTTACATTTCTGCTCAGTTTTCTTTTTTATCAGTGGAAAGAGCTATGCCTAGCTTAAATGTCAGTACAGAACGGGATGCAAACTTGATGACTATTTTTATTTTTCCCCCTTCTTCCTTGCTGAAGCAAATGTTCTCTGGCCTCAGTCGGGCGTGTCTGTTCACCTCTGCATCCTCTATCAATGTCCCAAGCCACCTCTTTTCTATAACTATTTGGCTGGGCTCTGATTTCACTTATCATGTAGCATGATGTAATCCTGTTTGGATAGTAACTTATTTCATTCTTTCCATTATACGAAGCAGCACTTTAATGACTCTAGGACTGTAAATGGGCCAATGAACCTGCTAATTTCAGCACAATGAGCACACAGAAAACATCCAGCTCTTTTAAAAATACTTTCCCCTAATGTTGTTAACATCAGAAGCTACAGAGGAAAAGTTTCCAAATGAGAAATCCTCATTATTCAACAACCAGCAACGCTCCCCTGCTTTCTTTCTAATACCAACATGAAGACTAAGTTGCTGCTTCTCACTGCATCCCAGAACAAAATGCCATGTCCAGCTTGTCTACATCACCCACAGACTGCAAATGTCACTACCTTGTGACCTCCATGACACCGCTATTTCAAAAACAGAAGGAACCGAAACAGAAATTAGTTTCTGACCTTTACCTTTAGACATCCCATAACGATGAAATACTTTAATAAGAAAACATTAATTATAATAAGTATTTTTATGGAAATATTATAGTAATACATACTCTGCCCATTTCTCGCAGCTTAGTAAGCATGACTACAATGGTAGAATTATGCTCCCAGAGCATTCTCCAGAAATCTTCAGTTGTTTCTGCCAAAGGTCCTTGTGTAGCTATGTAAGCCTTCTGCTGTCTATATTGAAAGAAAAATTAAATAAACAGAAATATTTTAAACAAAAGTGTAAATTGATAGCCATATTGTCTGTTTATAAGTAAATATTATCAAGAGGAAAAGTTATATGTTATTAATAACAAGCACATTAATACCTAATATGATTGTTTATTCAACGATATATTTTTTTATTTTTAGAACTTTGTGATGGAAATTACCCTGTTAATATTGTGATATATGTTTTTATCATTATTACTATTATTATTATTTTAATGCAACACTAATAACTCAATTTGTGTGCTGTAAAAAGCACTTAAGAAACATTTAGCTATGCTGCTTCATTTTGCAGAAAAACATATGGTACTATCTATTAAGTTCAGGAATTATAGCAACAAGCAGTATCTTTATTAACTATTTTTCAACTGCCTAATACCTCCAAGTAAAAGTAAGCCAATAAGAAAGTTCAGGAGTGGACTGTGACGCATTTTCAGGCCTTAAAATCTTAGTTGTGGTACATACCACAAGACTGTAAAAATCTTCTGGAGAGGGAGTTTTATAAGAAGATGGAGACTACTGTACAGTGTTCGTACAGAAATATCTTTGTAGGTGCTATTTCAAATGAAGATCATTTCCAGCTAGGAGGCTCAGAAAAAGTGCTCTGTAGATGCACATATTCAAGCACACCTAAGCTGCCCTTGCAAAAGTGCACTACTTTCCCTTCATGCCTTTTCGTAGCAACTGCTTAAGCCAGCTAAGGGCATATTGCTCCATGCTATAACGAAGGTTCTGGTTTAAATACATATAAAATCCTTTTTGGGGGCTAAGTCTGCTCTTAATCAGTGCTGCAAGAGCATCATAGGTTATCACCTTGACACCGGCAGTATACCTCCTGTATGTTATTTCTGTGAATCTTTTTAAGCAGAATAGTTGTAAAAAGATGGAGGTTGTATGAACGTATGAATGTATTTAAAATCTCAGTAATCTTCAACATGCAAAAACACACTGAGAGTTCTCATAAAGGTAGGTGCAACTTTATTATTTAAGACTGTATGACTCTTGCACTCTACACAATTTTCCTGTGTGGTATACGTGAAAATCTAGAGTCATTATTAACATTAAAAGGCAAAACAAAACACAAACTGTCCAGATTATAAGCAAAACAATTCACTATTTTCCCTATAATCACATAAATAGTTATGTAAACTTCTAAAGCAGTTAGCATGGGAACACATCAACATTAGTACCTGTATCCATCAATAAAACTAGCGTTTATGTAATCAGAGCCTTCTACTCCTCGGATTGGCTGCAAGCAAACTCTTGTAGACTCATATGGCATAATATTGACAAGGCGATTTTTGAATTTATTACAGGGAAGATTGGCACTGATGAATCTTGAAGTGTGAGCTTTAGAGCTAGCTAGACGCTGTTGAAGATAAATAAATATTAAGAATTAAGATCAGGTATGACAAAAACAAATGTCATTATCAAATTTGATGATCATTGCTTGAGTCACTAACAAGTTATTTCAATTTCAAATGCTTTTTTTAATATATATTTCATGACATTACTTATGATTTCTTTTTCATGCCTATGAGCAAATTTAAATACCAAACAGTTACACAAACATGAATTTCAAAAAGTAAAGGAACAACAGGGTTAAAACATTAACTTTGAACAGTCCTGGTCTGGACACTAACTAAAAGCAGAAACAAATATTTTACAAAATACTGTTCTCTTAATTTATAGTTTCATGCTCCAGGTGACCTAGCTTTTGCTTGCTGGAAACAAATGCTGGAGGATATAGCAGCATGAAGTGTTACCCACTTTGGTCTTGGCCCACCACAGCGTAACATATCAGTACCTTAAATTCCAGTTCCATTCCTGTGACATTCTCTCCTGTTTCGATCTGTGTCAGCTTCTGAATATATGCATACAGGTTTCTGGCTGGCACTTCGGTATTTCCACATGTCACTGCTTCCAGCAGTGCATCATGGATAAAGATGTATTGGTCCTCAGTTTGAACCATGTAATTCCTCTGTGCTCTCATTAGAGTTACGTGGCCATAAATATCTACGGTCTTTTCATGCTTTATTCTCTCCAACATGGCATCTATCACGATGAAACAGCCAGTCCTGCCGACCCCAGCGCTTAGAAGAAAAGAACACAGGAGGACGAACATGAAGGAATATGTCATGCAGAGTGCCTATTTTTTATGGCATTCAAACTTTAAAGTTTCATAACTGTTATGAAAAGCACATTTTCTGAATATTAACATCAGCTTCCATGAAAGAGGAGGCCAGTGCCTTTGAAATAAGTGATCTCCTTTAACTCCTCTTAGCAACAACTGAGGATGTAGAATGCATTTGTAAGAGATCTTTGTTAAGAATGCATTTGTAAGAGATCTAAGCAGGCTCAAGCTTGAATGGGAAAGAAATAAAACACATGATGAAAAATGAAAATTACCAGAGGTAATGCATATGCTAAAAATTCCAGCTTTATTTTCAGCATTATCTGTAATTCATTGGACATATTTTTGTTGTTGTTATCCTATTCTTACTGAGATTAATTTATTAGCAGACAACAACACTATACAAAATGAGTGTTAGAAATTCTGCTTTGAAGGCAAGCTTTCTTCTAGATCAAACTGTGAGGTTTCAGTTGATGCAGTTTGCTGTGTCCTACTCTCCTTTGCCCAGTCAGGCCATAATATTACAATCTGCAAGTAGCTATACTAGTTTTAGGCCTGAAAAATCCTTAGCTAGCCCCATATTCAAGATTCTGCCTTGAATCTCTAGAAGCAAAGTAAGGCACAATTAGAAGGTCCAGAACTTGGACCATGATGTTCAGATTGCTTCAAAAGGCAGATGATAAAAGGACTAAGTATACTTGAAGACAGAGCTTGACATGACAACAGTGAATTTATGTGAAGACTGGGTCAGTAGTATTCCTCAGTCAGGGCTAAAGTAGCATCTCTTCCCTGATTCTAGATCAAATCAGATGCTGGACATTTGGCGCTAAATGCATGTCTGTCCTGTTGAGGACCAGGAAACCTCTCCTTCCCACCTCTGAAGGCAGGTGATTCCAGTAGTGAGTGTACTAACAGCAGTTTACTTTTTATGATTCCTCCTGTCAAAATGTGCCAGACTTGAGGATTTTTAATTATCCTCTTTCTCTCTAAGAGCTTTTATATATCGGCTACCATTAATGACTCCTGAGGACAACGTTATGCATAAGAGGGAAAAGAGACATATAATAGTTACTTTGATGCTATTATTCTTAATCATACATGATCCAATATATGGCATTTTTCATAAAAGAACAGGTTATAGAGGGATTTGCAAAAGGAATATTAAAAAAGACTAGAGAATACACAAGACTAGAAAATGTTCCGATGCCTGGGAGAGTTCTTTTTTTTTCTCCTAAATACAGTCAAATTTCCTAAAATCTCTGTTGGAAATTCTTTCTGGAGATGTTTACGCATTATCCGTGTTAGTTCAAATTTTCAAACAGATGTCTGTCTTTTTGCAGCCACAAATATGACTAAAATCTACAAAGTTGTTTCAAATACTTGAGCACATGTAGCTGTTTTTATATATATATTTCTTATATCACCTCATGTCTGTTACAACAAATGCTACTTTCCAGCATTTCCCAGAATATTCTGGGCTTTTGAAAACTTACTGGTTAGTGATGTTGCTCAAATGGTGGTCGGAGAGGGAGAAAATAAAAAACAAATGAAACAATATCTCTCCTAGCTCAATTTGAATTCATCCCTCTTTTATAATAAATGCTCTGCACTCCACAGAAACTGAATTATCTTATAGTTGGCAAGAATCTTGGGGAAAATCTCCAAAACTGGTCTCACTCCTGATATTTTTCTTTTGGATTGCAAAGAAAAATAACAAATAGAACACATCAGTATGTTAGATTGGTTTCCATAAACTTTTAAAGCATTCTTTACTAATTTAGCATACAGTCTTTACTTGTGCTAATTTCCAGAAAGTTTATGAATCATCATTTTAATAAATCACTCCTCAGTTTAAAACTTCTGAGAGCATTTCTTGCACTCTTTTGATTGCAGAAATGACAAAGAAAGCACTATGCAAATTTTAAAGATATATACAGTTACATACTGTTCTATAAAAGGAATAGTTTCATGGATCAGGACAGCAAGACAGTATCAATATTCAGCAACACACCTATATTTATTTCTTCCTATTGAAGTTCATGCAGCTTTTATCAGCCAGGCAAGTGCTGGCCAAGTGAGAAAATATTTGACAGTGAAAATGTTCTTACAGTTTAGAATATGGTTCTCTTTACTATCACATATTGATGAATTGATGTTCTGGTATTGGGCTTAAAACTGGATATGCCATTTTTCAGAATAAAAAATAAAAGTTTTGAAGCTTCCTACAGACTATAACTACTGTTAAATTCAAATCCAGTTAAAAGCTAACACTTTCAACTGGAATGAATGGATATTTTTCATTTCTCTTCCTCATCTCTTGCATTATTATTTGTATTTTTTTTTTTGCATAAGCAAACTTAGACAGCATTAGTTACTGATATGCTGTAGTACAGATTTTATTTTCTATTTGGACCAGAAGAAGTTGTGAAGTCTCACCACTGCATCACACACATTGATATTGTCATCATGAGGAGGAAGGGACCGATCCATTGTTTTCATAGAGGTATTTGGCTCCATTGGACTCCTGACAAAATCCTCTTTGGAGCATTTTATCCAGTAAAACATTTTACTATCTCGATGTGCTCAGAACAAACCAACTCTGCTGTGCAACTACCAGATTTGTCTCTTCAATTTCACACTACAGATGCAACCAAATCTACAAATGTTCTAACTTCCTTCCTGCACTCCAATTCCCCTCTACTATTCATCCCTGAACTCCAACAATAAATAATTCCCTAGTAAGAAACTACAATATTCCATTGTTTCGTCTTATTTTCTGCTGTCACATAGAGACAGTTCAGTGTAGTACAGAGGCCACTGGGAAGCCAAGCAGCTTAAATCCTTACAGATATGCCACAGAAACATCAACTTGCTGAAATAAATGCAGGACACAGAAAAAATCAAGTCCAGAAAGCTGGAAAAGGAAGTTCAAGAAAAAGAGAAGTTTGAAAGGTTTGTTATTTTTTTAAGTAATGGATGAGATGGACAACTGTATTTTGGCTGTACTCTATGCATGACAGAAAAGCAATGTGCTAAAGGTCAGTATCCTCTTTTAACAAGAAGTCGTGCAAAACGTAATTCTCTCACTGAAACCTTTTACACAGGCTTTCATATTTTTCTTGTGCAGTGGTCAAAATATGTGTTCAAATGGTCAAAATATGTCAAAATATGTGGTCAAATACTGTGACTTGCATATACTCATATATTTTATATTCAGTTGCTTAACTTGATAGCTTAAGGAAGGATCACTTTTATTTCAGCAGCAGTTCTGCAAAAAAGAACACACCCCCTGTGGCTTTGCCACTGCCTATACAATGAAAAGGTTTCATATAACTAGAAATATGACAGGCAATTGACATTCAAGCTGTACTACAATTATCTAGAAGTGATATTACTGTGACTTAATGATTAAGGGATTAATCTCTATTTTCTGAACAGGGGATTCTTGGGCTGTCTGCTTGGTTTAAATTATAAATTACCAGAAGAGTTTTGCTAGCTGACTGACAAAGTTTCCCTGACAACCATTTTTTTTTGTCCTTGCTTTCTATCATTCACCAATCTCAGACAGAATTTCACCAGAATTTCACCTATAAGATTCTAATGGTGAAACACAAGTACCTTCTCTATGATCCTGAAGGACTAAGTTGCACACTGTGGTTATGATAGAATCCTGTTCATACTTGTTTTTCATAATTCCAGCAGCCTTTAACCAAAGACATGATGGAAACTACACAATGGATAAACGATCTCTGCCTTATCTATTCTTTGCTATATTCATCGAAAAGCAAAGGCGTTTTTTTCCTTGTGTCACTGAAAATACAGTGTGAAAATAGCACAAGGAAGCTCAGGCAACTGGAATTCAAAAAATGTATATTACCCAGAGATACCAAAGCAGGTGAAGAAGAAGGCAATTCCCTCTGCCTGCAAACATGCTAGTGTCAAATTCATGGGCTCAGCTCTAAGCAGCGCTCCATGAAACAAGCGCCTGTTGGAGTCAATCAAGAATGTGTCTCACTGCATTGAGTGTTCAGACCCATGTTCTACTTGCAGAGACTATTCCTATCTGCTTTTGTTAGAAATGATAATACAGTCAATCTGTCTCAGTTCACAAATTAAATCTACAGTTGTTATCGCTGTCTTGCCCTGTTATCTTTTTCTTTCTTTTCTTTTTTCTTTTTTTTTTTTTAATTCTAGCATTTCAGTTAGAGATACTGTTATGTTTACAGGCTGAAACCCTATGCAAGCCTTTAGAAAATTGTTACTGGTTCAAATATTATCATTTATTCCATTATGACATTTGTTTTCAGTTTCTAAAAACATGGTTAGGTCCATCCCATGAGCTGAAACATGCTTAATATCCTGTGATGCGATACAGTTACGATTCACAGACAGAAAAATTAAGAGGCATCAGAGGGCCATTCCACATTACAATCACTGTATGGATGTGTTAAAGGTTGGATTTTGTGATTAATTTGTAGCTGTTTAAATGATGACCCTTTACTGATACTTCAATGATCTGGCAAAGGAAGGTAGTGTAATTGCCAGTTTTCACAGATCATTTAATTCAAAGCAAAGACAGTAAAATATGGACCAAAAATCATTTAGAACATTTTTGACTAACATCAAGGGAAAAAGTTGATTGACTATTATAGTTTCAGACAGAATGAAACTTGCACTTATGAACTGAAAGTATGTACTGATATAGGATATATGCTAAAAAAATCTGGATTTTATTGAGAGACTTCATATGATTAATTACGCATCAATTCTATAGAAATTCTGTAGTCATTCTGACAAGGGCACTATTCATATTACTTTTCTCTTTTAAGAAATTAGGACACAGCTAAAAATCACTACTCTCTAGGAAACAGCGCAAAAGCTATGAAATCATTAAATACCCTTTTGAGGGCATAAATTGGACTGAAGTAGCATAAAGGCTTTGTGCCAAGAAGAAAATTTCATTCTAGAAGAAATATTAAATAGCTTCAAGAATTCTAGTGTCTGCATGTTAGAGACCTTTTAGAAATGGGTTGAAAGTACGCACTGATTTCCTGGGTTTTATTTGTTGTTGTTGTTGCTGTTTTTTTTTCCTCAGTGTGATTATGGTATAGTACCGTATGACACATTTTTAGGTATTATGGTTCACCATTGCCAAATAATACTTTTAAGAAAAATACCCATGCAAAAAGCTTTAGATAAATATAATTACTGCCAAAATCAAACAAACAAAACCTTAGCCATGATGTTTTCATCACTTATACACAGAGGTACCCTATTTGTCACTGAAGGCCTATAAGCTTTCTTAAATTGAACAAGGGAGGAAAAAGAAAACACAAAACAGATACAGATTTTATTATGGACGAATAAACCTCGGTGCAGAGATTGCCAGAGTCTTCACAGACAGCTGGCCAAAGTACAGGGGTTCTCAAATCAAAAGTCAACCTTGTGCTTATCTTTCATCACTGAGCTTTATGAAGATTTTCCTTTCAGTTTATATTTCTCAGAGGTCCACCACTTTCCTATGCTCTTCAAGCCTAATTGCCACAGATTTAAGCACATATTTTTGTAGCATGAGATTGCAGAATTTTAATAATGTTCAGTAAGTAAATCTGTTCCTCATCCAATTTTGGTCTCAGCTCTGAAGAGATCAGGGAAAAGAAGCTGTCTTAACAGATTTTATCACGAACTCACACAAATCAACAAAATCTTAAATGCTGAATCTTACAGAATCAAACTTGTAATGATTTCGCTAATATCCAAGTACAGAGAATAATTGTTCATTAAAACAATTGTAAATGCTCAGTTTTCCTACAAAGCAGACACCTAGTATAAGGAATGTTCAACATTATAAAAGACTTTTAAGTGTCATTTCACATGAGGCCTTCCCATTCCAACAATTCAAATCATCTTATCACACTACACATATTCAGGTCTGTCATGAGCCAGAACTATATAGAATTACAGAAATACTCCTATAACACCCCAAAGCACTATAGGAATGAAGCTAAGGAAGGGCATAACGCAAAAAGTAACTAACTCCACTAGCTAATGGATGACTAATATCACAGATAATTTACATATTAACACTGGAGAAAGATATATGATCTTGTACCATGCAAGCAAAAGATATTAGATGATTAATAAGTAGTTTATTATGTTAGACTTTGTTGGCATTTTGACCTGGCCTGGGTGAGAAGCTAATGTCATTCCCTATATTAGGTGTTATGCTACCAAGCACCCATAGAAAGCCAATTTCCCCATTGCCACCATCTACAAATCAGGTTATCTGGACCTATTCCTCCCCATGAACATGTCTAAGCTCTCAGGCAGCTAACACTAGGTAATAACTACTGTAACAGCTCCGTCATTGAACAGAGAGAACAATATTTTTGATCCTTCTGTTATCCTCCTTGAAAGAAACAGAACATCAGAGAATGCTTTTGCCCACATCTTGCTCAAATCATAGGTGAAAAAGACCTCTTATTGTTCTGCTTGCAAGAGGGCATACAGCAGAAATCATATAGAATAAGAACTGAAAAGTTCATTGACCATACTTGATACCACCTCTTTTTCTCATTTTTGTTTTCTTTTGGAGTTTATCATTGATTTTATATAGCAGTATTTAATTAATCTTGGTTTTCATAGAGGATTTTTACATATACATTCTACTGTAAAATACATCACTTGATTCTGTCAATTACTCAAAAATATAAAAAAACTAGAATAAACTGTATTTCTTTGTACTAATTTATCTGCACAGACCTCTTATTTTCCTACTCCTCTAAGTACAATATTGAGTGTACTACACCCTCCATTTACCATGAAAGAATAACTATATTCAAGATATTTCCTCTGTGAGATTTGGTCAATTTTGTGGTACATTTTACATTTGCTGTAGTGCATGATATATTTGTGAAATCTTCATATGATTATGCATTCCATTAAAGAATGAAAGATATAAGATCTACTAAAATTGAGTTTAGAAGATGTTTTGAAGCTAATTTTGAAAACACATCTCAGTGTGACTTGTTACTTTTGACTAAAAACAAGTCTATACATGAACATCTGTAGTAAATACAAGAAAATTAGGCTTATGAGTAATTTATGAGAGGAAGTACACTGTGATCCAATCAGTAATAAATAAAAGTGAAGATTACAGCATGAGAAGAAGTCTGTGAGCAGAAATTATGCTGCTTTCTGCTAACAATTACAGCCTTTCTTGTTTTTTTTTTTTTTTTTTTTTTGCATTTCAGATTTCTATTAGTTTCAGAGTGGAATGCTTTAATGGGGTCAATGTCCCTTCTTTCTGAAGGGGATGTATTCTGAAATCCTGGTCAATGGGATGAGCTTGAAACTTCTAGATGAACATTGTGGTGCTTCAGAGCACCAGAGTCCTTCTGGATACTTCCCTGCTTCAATATGTTCATATATCCATGTGGTCTACAATTGTTTCCTCTTAATAGCCTTTTGCTTGGCTTTTGGATTGAGAGAAAAACAGTCATCAAGTCTCTGATGGTCATCATAACAGTACTTTAACATGTAAACACAAAGATGAAAAGCCTACATGGATCTAGGTCTCCATGAGCTGTTTTGTCTGTTCTTCAGCACCCATCACAATTCAAATCACTAAATGAATTTTTTTTTCTATATTGAAAAGTTGGGGAGAATCAAAAATTTGTTCTCAGTCTTGAAGCTGACTGAACTGTGTTAGTAATCCTACTGTTCTGGATTTCCATTTCAGGATGTCTCTTCATTATTTATAGAAAATAGGACAAATGACTGATGTATTGAAGAACACTGAACTGACATGGATAGAAATCAGAGCAGTGCTTCAGAGGATATAAAAAAGGTGATTTTGCTGCCTAAACTTGACTTAAACAGAAAAAAAAAAAAGGAATAAAAGGAATATTACAATGATGTTGTGAGATGTTACACAATTGAAAACAGAGAGAGAGCATGCAAAACAATGAATCTTCATGAATGATGAACTCTTCAATCATAAACTCCTCAACTCCTCAATGAGTTCACACAGAGGCTGTTGCTAGGCTTACATATTTCTTTAGCCCAACTACTGAAATGAATAAACATGATTTTCAATATTATTTCCATTTTTTCCATCAATAATCCATCAAAAGAAGAAGGGTGGTACAGTTTTGTTTCTTTAATGTCAGTTGTCTCGATACCAACGTGAATTTTGTGTTGCACCAAACAAAATCTGTTTGTGAAAGGTTAATATGACTATGTATTTAACATTTCTTTATCATGGTTTGCGATTTAGAGGGTGGCCTCTAATCTTCGCTCTTACTTTGTAAGTTTTTGACCTTTATGAGCTAATAAAGTGAGCAAGTAAGTTACAACTAAAATCCTGGGCATTTTGGAATGGTACTTTCAAAACAGTAAAATGAGCTTGGGTAGAATTGAGGGGTTTTTTTTTAATAATTTAAAACTATTTTTAAAAAAGAGGTGACAGGAAAATTCAAGCACCACAATGCAGGATTTACTTGAAAGAGAAGTCATTGACAAAATCTGATAATAAATGATGAGACCATGCAGTAATTTTATGAAAGTATGAAAAATGGCGAGAGATAAATGTTCAGGGCAATAGAATACTGATTGGAAAGCCTCCACAGAAAGATAACAGAACTATTTTTAAAGCTCCATTTTACTTCCAGAGACACAGGAAAATCATTTAAAAAGAGGCTTTCATGCTGATTACTTTAGATCAAAATACAGCCTGTTCAAATGTAGCCAAAAATGTCGTGCAGCCAAGTCGATGTGTTCCAGTGCACTGTGTGTTCATGGATATTCCTGAATATACTGTAGGTACAGCTGGGAAATCTCAGAGATACCCCTTGTCCAGAATTCAGCTATTGGGTTATAAAAATATTTTCACATTTCCTGCAGATGGCTAGATTCTTTTCTTCACTAGTAATTTTAATTCAGAATTCATTATGGACAGCTGCTGGCTCTAATAGAACCTAATTGCTCTTTTACCAGACTCAGCTGCAAGTAGTCAGATTTCCTTTTCCTTTATAGAGTATATTATATATAAACATGGGCGGGGAAAAAAATAACCAATTAACTAAATACATAAGGATAAAATGACTCACTGAGAGCACTGATCAAATAATGTATCAAACTACAGCTTAGGTCAAAGGAAATTACAGGCCTTGTAGGACATGATAATATATGTATGGAAATAATTATCAGCACCAGTATATTTGTAATTTGAGATAACACATGGAAAAGGCATTGCTTCAGTTCAAAGAATCTTATACAAATTACTACATTTTAATAAGGGGCAGGTTATTTCATTGAGCATAAGGTCATCAGTCTCCAGAACAGCTACTCAATGGAAACCATACATCATCTGAAATCAAGGTTTAAGCTCTGTGCCTCCATGGGATAACTTAGTGAGAAAGCAGGAAAAGCTGATTTATTTTGGGAAAGATTTTTTCTGTTTTGTAAAAATAAAATAAGATAAAAATGCTAAGGAATAACTACTCTAACTGAGGCTACAGAAAAAAAAGGGTGCAGCATAAAGGGAGTGCTGTTGGGACGGGCAGCAGAAATGACTAGAGATGTGAAGGGTCTGTCTTTGCCTTCTGAACAAGAAGTGTAGGAGGTTAGAATAGTGTGTTTCAGTCAAAGGATAAACACGAGGGTTAAATGACATATGTATATAAACAAGAAACAGCACGGAAGTATGTCTCTCTCCATTTACCCAATGACAATAATGTAGCATTTAGTGAAATGCAAAGAGAGGCCTTTAAAGTAGAAATAAATAAATATCTTTTAAGACAACATGTCAAACTACTTGTGAGAGGATAATACTAAGATAAGGAGAAAAAAGCAGAGACCAGAGATTTCAGGTTTGTTCTTCAAAGTGTGTATATAATCATTATTGGTAGAAATCACCACAAAGCGGGCCTAAATTAGGCACCAGCCATTTGCTGCTAGGAGGAAATTTTACTGAAATATTGTCTGTTATTGCAGTTTTTGTACTTCCCTCTGAAAGTTCTGTCATTCACCGTGATTGGGGACATGGTGATCTAGAGAGATCTCTGGTCCAGTCAACAACTAGTAATCACTTTGTTGCTTCACAGATTTAGAAAATTATTTCTTTTACCAGAAGCTAAATCTTGCTTTATGCTATCATAGTATCTTGTTCAGGATCTCAAAAGATAATTAAGCCCCGAATCACAGCACTGACGGTGTAAAACCTGCACCACAGACTAAGTGCGAAGCAGAGATGACTTTATAGCATAGGATTGAATTTAATCAGAAGAACCACAAATAGTTATTTTTCATTGGACCTGCATGAAGAAACACTGGTCTTAGTAGTTATTTGTATGCTTCTGAATTTCTGCAATGATTCCATTACACTCATTAAATGTTCATGCTTTTAAACAACTGGAGCACCTCCTGTGCACAGGAAAGATATAACTTAGTTTTCACATAAGGCTAATTTTCTTGGGCAGATCTGATTTTTAACTTAAATTGAAAATCGAAAATGGATCAGCTTCAGTTTGCTGGTGTTTCTTTTCTCAGGAAGTACTTCTGGATCATGCCTAAGAAAGAGTATCTTACTCACATTTTTGTATTTATCAAGGTATCCATATTAGGGATCATAGTTGTTAAGATTCAGACTATTTACATTGAAGAAAAAGGATCAGCTGGGGCCATGTCTGAAATCTGTGAATTTTTGAACCAAGAACTCACTTAGGACAAGGTATACAGGCAAATTAAGTTCCTCCGAAATATTCTGTACTTGTCAGGATCACGGCTTTATCACAGTAACTGAGACTGTCAAGGCAAATGGAATAAAACGAAAAATATAGGCATAAACTGACAGCTTAGTAGTTATATTAAGGGAAAAATAACTTATGTTACAATTACATTCACTACGAATTGAACTGGGACCTGCCTACCTAATACACTTCTCTAAGAAGGCAATCAACAAACAGCTTTTTATGTGTGAACTAAGACTGTGAGAAAAAAACAAAAACAACTGTCTTCCTAAGATATAATGTGACTTATAGCTAAAAGCTAGAGGAGGAATACGGTGTGTTTCTTAGAATATAGATTTCACCTAATACTGTCTAACATGTAGTACTATCCCAATGGCTGCTAGAAGAAGAAGTGAGGGGGAAGGACAAAAAGTTTAGAATATTTGGGGTATTAAATACTTGCAATACTTGTAACACATACTTTTACTGCCTTCTTCTCTTCAGAGCCTTAAGATATCCAGGGGAATGAGGTAGTATCCTGAGCTGTCCTTTTATCATTTTTCAATCTTCTTTGAGAGATTTATGAATACATGGGGGGTGGGTAAATATTTCCCCCCAACCATGAAGAAGGGTAAACACATCAGAAATCTGCTTTTCACCATGATTATAAATTGAACACTCAGTTGGCAGTAACAGTAGTGAGGTTAAAAAGACAGAGAGGTGAAGTAGAACAATCTGTGAATCTCATTTTGGGAAAAATTGTGACCTTGAACAAAATTGGGTAGTATACAAGAGCATATTGCATTTTACTGATTTTTGAAAATTAAACTGCTCTAATTGGTTGAGTTAAAACATTAAGGCAGAGAGTTACTTAAAAAAGTCCCTCGCAGTTTTCCAAGCAATCCAGGTATTTATTTTTGTGATACCAGCATTATCAGTAAACACCAAAACTTCACACAGTATCTTAAGGATATGCCCTTTGATGCTGATACTAAAAAGAAAAAGAGATATTGTTGCATGTAAAGCTTTTATGTACTGTTGCTGAAGCAACTACTAAAGTTTCTGTGATGTTTTTTTTTTTTTTTAAAAGCAGTGGTATGAAGCTCCAAACACCCTCCGGTGCTATTTTATTGTGATCTGATTAGCACCTGTTTGCCTGCACTAATCCAACTTCAAACAAAAACTGGTGTTTTCTCCACTATCATTAGACCACACATTACCGCCTCACCAATGCAGATTCCTAGGGCTTAAGCATTTCTTCTTTTTTTTTTCTTTTTAGTTAAAGAAAATCTTTTTTTTTTTTTTTTTCTAGATCAGCTCTGCAAATTAAGGCAAGTCATGTGGAGATGGCAGCTGTGCTCTGGTATTACTGAACTGCTGCACAGAGGGACGGAAAGGATAGGGGCTTAAAACATAACAATCTGAACTGAAAAAGCATCTACACGCTCCAAGTATTTCTAGCACCAGTGAAAGAAGTTTCAGAAGACTTACTCCTAATGAGCCACGTCAAAAGTTGTGCACACATGACAAAAGGTATCTACAAACAAGATGGGATTGCCAGATATCTTTTGCTCTATTAGTTCTTGCTGGGTCCAGCCTTACCTTTGAGTTAGCTGCTTTTCTCTACCATTTTCACTGACCAAATTTCACACTGAAATAATGGTACTGCTGGTTTTGACAGAATGCAGCTCAAGCAAGGCTCATAGAGTACTGCAGTTTATGCCTAATTTAATTTTTGACGGATCTGGACTTTACCTAATTATCTTTCCTCTCTGTGCATGAAGATTAAAGAGTATAGAATTTTCCTTGAAAGAAGAGCACCGTGGCATTATGCATTTATATTACTACTACAGACTTTTTTTTCATGCAGGTAGTCCTACCAGCATAACTAAATACGAAATCTGAATTTAGATAAGGCCCTGATGTTAATTTGGGAGCTTCTAGCCAATCTTTTCAGCAATCACCTGTGTATTCTCCTTTAAAAAGATGTAGTTTTAATTATCTTTTAATTATCTTCTTATCTCAAAAAATGAGTACCTGTTCTGCATAAGCAAAAGCCTTGACTGTTACATATGACTTTTAAAAATGTTTTTGACACCTGTATTAGGTTCAATTTCAACATTACACAGGTGGCCAAACGGTTAATTTTCAAAATGTGGATGTGTGAATGACATGTGAAGATCTCTCTTTCATGGACAACAATCACAAATAACTAATGAGGTTATCATATATGCTAATCATATATTTTGCACCTGCTTTTGCTCTGGTTACACAAAACTTCTCATCAAGATTTGCACTTTGATTTGGTAGACTTCCATTTATCAACACATGTCCTGTTAAATCAGGTAATTTTGCGTGATGATTCTTATTTTGTATGCCCCGTGCTCTGGGTGTCCCTGCTAGTTTGGACTAGATGATCTCTAGAGGTTCCTCCCAACCTCAACTGGTCTGTTATTCTGTGATTCTGTGATTCATGGGTAAATTCATAATTTAAGACTTTTTACTGGGCAGGGCTCTATAAAGAAAATGCATTCAAATATCTTCAGTGTGCATCTTCAGCTGTCATCTATCTTCACCACAGTTTTTACAATAATTAGGTAAAATATTATGTAAACCACTCAGACATAAAACTAGTATTTCCTAGGAATAGGATATTAAAATAGCTTATCTGGCACTGAGGCTTTGATTCAGATAGATCTTGGCTCATACTCTTGAACCACATCTTCAACTACAGAATGTATATATATATATACCTTCAAAACCTCAAAAAACCCAGAAAAATTTGTTATTCTCTTAAAATAAAGAGGAGGTGAACTGAAATATAACTGTAGGTCAATATTAAAGTGCATATGAAGAACAGGGTAAGGCAAAGGTCAGAAAAAAAAACTTCCACTTACAAATTCCACTTACAAAACCCACCTTTAAAAAGAGAATAAATATTGTATTTTACTCTCCCAGGGTCAAAACGTGGCCTAATAGGCCCAGATACGTAGGTCAGCTATTCATTCTTTATTCAGGCAGGCTGCTTTTACCAGGGATCAGCCCGAATCAAAAGTGAAAAGAAGCGCAGCTGTTGAGCAGTAAGAAACTCCGACTTAAATTCAGATATTTCATGGAAAAATAAGTCTTCTCGGTTTTTAGTTGCCCAATAGCTTTTATTTTCATTTATTCTGCACTAAAAACTCTGTAGGAAAATTCTTCAACAGCTTTTTCATATTTATTTTTACCAAATGTATTTTGAAAGGTGAAAACCTCTATATTTATACTTCTACAATATGTCTTTATTATGATTTCCTGAGCTTTAGCAGTTTGTTAGGTACTGAAGGAAATATAAAGGAAGGTATTAGTCCTGTCACAAATGTCTTGTGTTCACCTGTGTATCTGGCATTCCTAATATCTAGTAAACTTGGATTATTCCTTCTGTTTCTGTCAGTGGGACAGTGGGAAAAGCACTTGGCAAGGACAAAGGATACAAGATTTGGCTTTGTGCTATATTGACTTGCTCTGATGGAGGAAGTTTGGAATATTTTTAATATTTGAATGATGGTAGGTAGATAAATTTTAATAAAAAGATGAGGGGGGAAACCTGAAAACAAAAAAACAAAACAGGAGACTTTGATAAACAAGACCTCGGAAGAAGAGGGGAAGAAAAAAAAAAGGAAAAGGAAAATAGGGCTGTTTAAATGGCTGCAGAGATGGAAAGGTAGAGACGAAAACTGAGAGGTTTAGGTTTGTCAAGAGCAGCAGGGAAGAGTGACTACTGGAAGACATGGAAATCAGTGAAAGTCAATGAATGACAAAAAATGGCACAAGAATGTGTCTTTCTAGAACGACAAATGTTTTTCAGAAAACTGATAAGATACTTAGGAGCACATTTCATTCTGAAAATTTCATGCAGAGGAAAGAAAATAAAAGGTGGAATTGCAGAGACATTGTTGGAACTATGGCATCTGATTCAGCCAAATGGCAAACAATAGCAATTGCAGTGTGGGTCAAGATCTGCAGGACAGAGCTGTAAAACTGAGGGACAGAAACAGAACCTAATTAGAGAACGCCAGGTAATAAAAAGTAGTTCAGACACAGTGGCAATCAAATTGGAAACTAGAGAGATGAGAGGCAAAGGAAAGAGTGGAACGGAGAAATTTACAAAGTGAGCCATGAAGAAGAGGAGAAATAAAATTTTGAAAGAAGATTCTAAGAAAAAGAAGAAAAAAAAAAAGAAAAAGAAAAAGAAAAAGAAAAAGAAAAAGAAAAAGAAAAAGAAAAAGAAAAAGAAAAAGAAAGAGAAAAAGAAAAAGAAAGAGAAAAGGAAAAAGAAAGAGAAAAGGAAAAAGAAAGAGAAAAGGAAAAAGAAAGAGAAAAGGAAAAAGAAAAAGAAAAAGGAAAAAGAAAGAGAAAAGGAAAAAGAAAGAGAAAAAGGATCCTATGCAATATTTGCTTATTGTTTAAATTTAAGCACAAGATGAAAATTTTGCTCAGCTTGAACTGAAATGTTTGGGCACTTCCTGTATCAAAAGGGATTGTTTTTCATGCATCTGAATGAATGAGTATCTATTAGCACAGAAAAAAAAAAAAAAAAAAACTGTGCTGATGCTCTGCCAATGTCCCTCTTCTAGCTTTTATTTTTTAAAATGATTTTGCAATGTCAGATCCAAAAAGACAAAAGAGTACGGATCACAAAATGCTATGTTCCTATAATATGTCTGAAAAACAAAAGCTGAAAGGAGACACTCTCATTAACACTATCACTGTAAGAAAGGCTTTAGCCAGTGATTCCTGTTGGTCTGTTAGTTAAACGATCAGCAGCGCCTTAATACTGGCAAGTTAACAAGCACATTTGTAAACTTTGGACTCACTGCAACACTGGCTGCTACATGTCCTACCACAGCAAAATTTTTAAAGGAGTTCAGAATTATGATGCAAATTTGTAAGTAAATTGGCTTTACTATTTCTTCTTCTCATAGAGAAATTGATGAGAATGGGATTTAAAAGGTTGGCTGGGATACTGGAATATGTGGAAGGCTCATTTTAATGGAAGAATTGATGAAATGCCTGAATTCCTAACATCTCAAAAAGCCATGTATAAAGCAATGAGCTTCGACAAATTTACTATCAGGTTATACATGCTATAAGATAAAGACAAAAAAAAATATGAAAATGGAAGAAGAAATATCTTAAGAAGCATAGAATCACACTAACTAAACCTAATTACTATTTTCACTGAAATTGCATGCAGAACCAATGACAAAGAGAACAGCATGACCTTGCACACCACCTATATCACTGAGTAACAATGAGTTTTTATTTTATTTCATCTTTCCCAGTGACTTCCCTTGTATCTCTTAACAATTAATTTAATTTGTTTATTTTTGTTTTGAGAGAATTAAGGTAATTATACCAACTTATCAGCCTTATACCAACTTATCAGCCAACTTATCAGCTGGGTTTTAAGGTTCTCTCTCCCAAAGGTTTACTCCAGGACTTTCAAAAAATTCTCATCTTTTCCTCATTACTTTCTCATTCTCATTCCCTTGTATCTCTTAACAATTAATTTAATTTGTTTATTTTTGTTTTGAGAGAATTAAGGTAATTATATCAACTTATCAGCCTTCCCAGAATGGTAGGATTCACTTCTCTGATTAATTTTTATTTTGATTTTAGGCATAACATCTTTGTTTGGTCTTTGGAGCTATGCTCTGTGTGTATCAAGCTGAGTAAATTATAGCATTATATACTGCCAGTATTAAAAGACAATGAAATATTTCTAAGAACCCATAACTAGAGCTCCAGGAAGATCCAGGTCCATATAACAAACTGCAGAACTGCACCTATTTTATTACTTATAATTATTGCATTTGCCTAACCCTGTCACTTCAATATGCATTAAACATCTATCCACTCTGTTTTATAATCTCTTCTGAACAGTCTGTGCCTTTCAGCATTTAACTCCTGCTTATTTTATTTTCCCATTGATTTACCTGTCTTATTTACAGGAGCTTCCTTTTATCACCTTAGAAATGTTTACATAACTTGCTCCTTTGGCTGGACAAAACTGAGGAGGAGGGGGATTCTTATACTGCAATTCTCACAGTTCTTATTCCTCAATTAGTGACTGATAAAAACAAGACTCTTTTTCAAACATGTTTAGCATATGTAGCATCAGTGAACATGGAAAAGCCCTTAGACTTATTGAAAAAGTATCCCAAAATGAACGCCACAAAAACCAGTAGTCTTAGAACGTTGAAGGGGGCAGCTCAGAAGGCTATGCAAAATTTGCAACACAGTTCTGCAAGAAAGGGAGTCTGGGAGGCATCTCACCCATTTTTGTCATAATAGGCGGATACATCCTGGTGCTGTTATTATTATTAGCTGGGTTTTAAGGTTCTCTCTCCCAAAGGTTTACTCCAGGACTTTCAAAAAATTCTCATCTTTTCCTCATTACTTTCTCATTCTCAGAAGCTTAATTATTAAAGGAAGTGCAGTTGTCCTCTACAGGACTTATCACTTCTTTGGATGCCCAGGGAGGTTTGCTGGATGCATTATGAAGCACATATTTCTCTGGAATGGAGCTCATGCTGTTCCCTTCATGGTTCCGCCTTTTCAAAGTCCTAAACTTTAGGGTTTAACCTTGGATATGGATTGATGTTTCTACCTACATTTTTACCTGCCAATAAAAGTCGCCATTTATCTTTCTTAAATTTCATGCTTTTTACTTTAATGCACATTATAAAATATTTCAAAGACATTTTATCACTCAAAACACACTTTATTCCACGTGCAAGCTCATAAGACAGATTTCTTTTTCAGGTAAGCTTCTGATTGCCATAGATAATTGTATATGCTTCCCACAGGCCAGTGTCATCCTCTCTCCTTGCAGACCTTTAGCAACCACCTACCTTTCTGACTTACTCAAAAGCCAGAGACATAAAGATTTTTCAATGGTAAAACCACTGTGAAACCTTATTACAGCAGTAATTCCAAAGGAAGACCATTTTTTTGATGTTAGGTAACATTGACATAAAATAATTTTAGATGCTTTGATAGAAACCCTGGGCCTACCTGCAATGTACAACCATGGGTCCAGCATCAGGCGGATTACAGGTTTTGACTCGTCGCAGGAAAGCTAAGAATGGTGTAGGGTGTTCGGGAACACCGTGGTCAGGCCAGGCAGTGAACTGGAATTGCCTCACTTCTCTTTTCTCACTTGAACCATTCTGTGAAATAGAACAACTTCATGAAAAAAGGACGATTTGGTGTAATGTTAACACTTTTGAATGAGATGACTAAACAGCCAGGAAAGAACACTTAAATCACACCAGAACTACAGAGAAACTCAGCACTCAGCTCTGACTAAGGGGAAATATCTATTATATTCTAAATTGCAGGTTTTATGGCTCAAACAACATAAAGATTTTAGCTATACTGCACAGTAATGCAGTACAACAAGTGCCGGTGCCTCAGCTAATTTTTCATTTTTAAAAATACATTCTGATAGCAGAAGAACTATTTAATTCTTCAGCACTGCCAGTAGGATCAAGATTTAAATAAATCCCCAATAGACCTGATTTCATAAAAACAGATTTGTGTTGAAAATAAAAAGAGAGAGAGAAAAAGGAGAAAAAAAAAAGAAAGAAAAAGGAAAGGAAGAAAGGAAAGAGGAAGAAAGTAAGAAAGGAACAGGAAAGAGGGTAAAAAGACAGAAATGACATACTTTGTAAAGTGCAAATGTACGAACGCAATATGTTGCCAATTCAACAGTGTCTAAGAGGGTCACTTGGATTAGACCATAAGTTTCTGTGCCTCTGCTTGGCCAATACTGATCACACTTTACCTGCAGTGAAAAAAAAAAAAAAAAAAGTAATTATTTCCTATATTAATGCTATCATTTGTTACATACTCATACGAATATTTCTGCAAGCTTTTAAAGTATGTGGAATGATTCTACAATGATTCTATAGTAGATATATTTATATAGTATAGTATTTGTATACAGTTAGCAGACAATCAGAAAATGCCCATAAGTATCTACAGCTAAAGAAAATTCAATTTATAATGGGTAAAGATCTGACCCAAGTCTGCATAATTCCCCTTTTATATTCCAGAATTTAATAACAACACTAATCCAGTAATGCCTGATATACGAGTTTTGAATATTTGTCATATTTCATCTATTTTGAACATTTCATACTAGTCTCAGTACATATAAGCTGGTCTTCTGATGTTAATAGGAAACACACTTAGTATGTATAGAAATACGTCTCAGTGAAACACTGAATTCATTTGGTGAGAAGTAATTTTAATAAACAAATAAAATAGCATGAAAAAATATCAAGTATATCATGAGAAAATATAATTTCTTTCTCAGTTCAGTGTTATGAAACATATAAGGAAATTGCATTCACAGACATTTAAAAAACATGGTTTGATAGAGTTCATCAAATTTTAAAAGGAACAGGACATTTATTTCAGAGATGTCTCCATCTCAAAACTCTGCTGCTCAGAATATTAACATGCTGAAAGAATACTGTAAAAGATGACGCATAATAGAACCATATGTTTATCATATTTTCTGAGGCTTGATAATATGTTTCAGTTAAAAATACTATTTAGGATGTAAACTACTATGGAAGAGGAATGCTGATCCTCTAAAACAATCATATTTCAGTGACAGGTATGTAGAACAGAGACAGGCAGTTTCATATGGCTGTTGAGAATATAAATTCTCATCTCTATATTCAGCAGAAAAAACTCTGATCATTTAAGTAGGTTATCTGTAGATGTAAAAAACTGAAACATACTTTATATGAAATGATTGCTTAAGTAAGAAGTAAAATAACAAGATATTTGCTGATATTTGATTTGTTCCACAAACTTTAAAATGTAATTAATAGCATGTATAATTAATATTATGATACTAACAGAAATTAGATAATTCCTGATGACATTTTCTGAAATACTGAAAGAATAAATATTTGCAATAATTCACGAATATCAGTGGTTAATTTGCTGGATTCTCAAAGCTGAAAGAAACCACTGTGTGTGGCCTTCCACAAAAGAGACAAAATGGTACATGTTCAGCTGAGTTAATTATAGCTGTATTAAATCTAGTTTCACTTTATCATCAACATAAACACAGTATAACTTGGTTAGCTGTATTTTTGTCAAACAAAATGTGGCCTAGCCATATTTCTTGTAGGATGATATCTTATATTTCCTCATGGAAAAAAAATGATACATAAAAGCTGTTTTTGTAATCTTATCAACCCCAGTTTTTGTATAAACCTCTGACTAAACCTATTTGGGTCTGGACAACTTTAAAAAAAGATGAATAAAATTTAAATAACTCTTAATACTACCTTTAATTAAACGAGTATAACACATGAATTTCTTGATGTGTTTTTGCACAACAGAAAACATGTATCTCCTCTTCGACCCTCAGAAAGCTTCCGCTTACAAATCAGACACCTGTAGAAGCAGTGACAGCTTCCAGAAAGCCTTAGAAATCATCCATCTTTCTCACTGAAAATACTTGATAAAAGCAGCTTTGGAGTGTAAGAGAGAAATTTATGTTCAACATTAAAAAAAGGAATTGTATAAGTTAAATAAGTACAACATCTTTAAAAATACTTGTTTATGTTTTCTCATCCTTTCATCATGGCATCATTTAATGCTATAACCAACAGGTAATAATTTTGCAAGATGTTTATTCTCCAGGTTCAGATATTTTCTAACACATTTCCATCTGTAACACTATTTGTAGAAACACTACTGGAGATATAGAAGAGAGACGCAGGAAGCACAGTAACCTAATGTTAAACTGATATTCAAATTTAAAAGCCTGTTCTAGACAAGAAAGTTGTTCCTTTGTGAACTGGAAGAAAATTAACATGCATGCTCTTTTCTATTAGGTGTATATTTTACTTTTTTTTCATCTGCTAGATCTCTTAATCAAAACTCCAACCATTTTGCAGATATTCCAAAATATTTTCTGTGAAAGCTAGTTGACGCAGAGGCTTTCTGCTGGAAGGCAACATTAACTGTTTCCATAAAAACACAACTTCTAGTCTAGAGCATTAATTATTTTTAATTGAAAAATGATGAAAATAAGTAGCAATGTTTTTTAGACCGAAAAAAAATGATTTGGGACTTACTAGGATTTGATCTTCCAGACAAGAGCATACAAAGTATAAGTTGATGGAAATAAATCTCTTTTTTCCTTTTGGTCCTTTTCTCAGAACAAGAGGTCTTCCTGAAAGATGTGCCCATACCTGCCTCCCACACTCTTGCACTCTGCGATCATAAAGCTTACATTCCCAATACTCCTAACAATTTAAAGTTCAATTTATCTTTGTAAGAGATTAGAAGGAGGTTTTTCATTAGACTTCATCAGCAGAATATCAAATAAAATAGCCCACTTGCTGATATGCAGCACTTATTTTTTCAGAAGATTCATATGTTGTTTTTTTTCAGATGAAAAATTTCCCAAACCTCTCTTGTTATCAAAAATTTAGTAATAAATTTTGAAAATGTTTTCCCCTCTTTTTTTTTGTTTTAGCTCTTTGGTCTGTGCCTAGCTTTCTTGTAGAAAAGCAATTTATTTCTCATTCATTTATGTTATTTGGAAAATAGACAATTTTAATCTGTTAAGGCATGATGATGGTAAAGTACTTCCTCCTCCAGAAACACACACTACAGAGTTTATTTATTTACAGAGTTAGTTCATAATACGTCTTTGGTGGATTCCATGGTCATCAGCCTCTTATCCATCAATTCCCATTCCCAAGTGCTGATCTTTTTTTTCCACAGTGTATTCACATTTACCCCATGAAAGCTTTGCTGTCCCCCGAACATTCATAAAGAAAACAGCTTTCACCAGTAATTCTCTAATGTTTGCTTGTCTGTCATTAATGATGGCAAGATGAATGAAATAAATACATCAGGAGGAAGGTACTCGCTGTTGATTTCCAAGTGTGCTTTTTAAAGACAAACTCAATTACAAGTAATGACAGGCCTACCACTTAATTCTGCTTTCACTATCTCAACATGATAGGTTGCATATTGCCAAAATCGCTTTTTCTGGGATGAGATTAGTTCTCAAAGGACTAGTGAATGTATTATGAAATCTCCTAAGACCTTGGTAACAGCTGTAACTAGAACACATAAATAATGATAGGCACATTCTTTTAGCCTGAATACTCTCTGCTCCTCTAACATAAACACATTTTCTTTCACTACAATTCTTCTACACAGATCATCCAAATCCTTGCTTTTCATGGAATTATGAGCATTCACTGTAAGAAAATCAGTAAGAAAATGTAAATGCTTTCTTCTTGATTAAAAATGAGAAGACTGCGACCATTTCAGACTTGAGGAGTTTAAATATCTACAGAGTCCCTAAAAGTATTCATGGGGTATTCACACTTCAAGAAGTCACAGACACTACAGAGGGTGCTGTCTTGCATCAACAGAGCTGAAAGAAGCATATTTCCATATGAATATAAGCATACAAAAAATTCCTGACATTCAAGGGTAAAGAAATAATTTTCCAGTATAAAGATCTACCATTCAGGCTGAAAAACTCCTTCAGCTTATTCTTAACATGTGAGCCAGCTGTTCCAGCCCATCTGAGATTACAAGGACAAAATGCAGTTCAGGAAAGAAACAGAAAATGGATAAAAGGCAGATTCATATGATATATCCATTGCTGTGAAATCAGCATGTAAATTATATTAAATCTAGAATAAAAAATAACAACATTATATAACAAACTTCTTTCCTTCACATTAATATTCTTTCACAGAGAAGAATTCCCTAAGAGATTTTCAGATGGTCTTGCTTCAGAAAGAAGATATTTCTGAAATGATGCTGAATTATGCTAATAAATGTGCTATAGTATTTTATATATATATATAAATATAGATTGATACAGATAAAGACAGAAAGCAGTGTTCCCAGTTATTCAAGGAAGCTTCGCCTGAAACTCTAAAAGGACCAGATTGGTGCCTTGTGCCATTCAGGACATGTTTTTTCTTCAAACAGTTGCCACTCTGAAGTCATTTTCCTTTTCACAACAATGCCTTGCCCTCTAAAGATTAGGGTGATGTCAGTCTCAAAATCACAGAAGCTGATTTTAGTACATGAGATTGCAATGCAACCATTTTAATCACATATTTGTTTAAACACATGTTTGAGGCTGTATTGGAGTAAGATTTGGCCAAATATCGCTCACTGAGTATACGTGAAGATATTACATCAGCACCCTACGGGTTGTATCATCATTCAAAAAGTTCACCTAAACTAGGTATTTTGAGTTTAAAAATGGGATAAGAAATAGGCACCTCTGCAGTGTGAAAAAAATCTATTTCAATCTTAGTTATAGCATCTTGAAATAGAAGTTCAAAGCATGATTTAGAAATAACATAAATGAATTTTAAGCTAATCAACTTAGAGTAAACTTTAGTCCTGTAGTAAGTCTGAAAATCAAGCCTCATTACATTCTTACTTTTCAAAATTTTTGAGACATGATTAGTAGGCTAACAGTTAATACGAAGAGATAATTGATAATTAAAAAGATAACCCCCAAACTATTTCCAGTCCAATCCTTAAGACTGAGTGTAGCACGGTTATTAAAACAAAAGGAAAATGATATTAAAAGGAATCTTGAGCATGCTTTAAAATCAATTCTCTTAACTTTCATTATCATCATTATCTATACAAGCCAAGAATAGTTTAAAACTGTAACACCAGCATCAACGAAAAATGCCCTTTTTGAACACTTCCTAGCAGCAGGAAAGGCAAGATCTTGGTGAACCACAGTAATAGAGAGATTTTGAAGAATGAATCTGTCAAACAGTTAAGTACAACAAGACTTTCCAGACAGGTAAACCCACCAATCTGAAGCATAAATAAAACTCTTTCAAGCAAAATGTATATCATGCAGTTGATACTGACTGCTAAGATCCCCTGGAAAAAACAGTCTTTTATCAACATCTGGCTTGAGATGAAAATAACTTGAAACTGATGGAAAAGATTCTCTGTGAGAGACTATTTCACAAAGAATATTCTCATTCACATAGACCTTTCTGAAAAAAAATGAGTTTTTCTGAGGTATTTCTTACCACAAATAAAAACTGGTCTTGAGTCTTTCAACAAAATCTTCCACATAAGTCAATTTGGGGCTATTTTACTGAAAATTTCTCTGTTAGTTTACTGACTCTTTCAACACTGAGATTCCTGAAAAACTATCCTGAGTGTAGTCATAGAGTGCAGTACTAAAAGGAATGATAGATAATCATTATGACTAGAAAAAGAAATATAAAGTATTTCCAGGCTTGAAAAGAAAGGTGACAATTTCCATACTCTTCATGTGGCATAGTTTCTCTTTGCTCAATTAAGAGACTAGGTAGTGCTGCATCTTTTACTTCAAAATTTTAAAAAAATAAACAAGGCAAACAAAGACAAATTATGCAGCTACAGTACAGTTTTGATTACACCACTTGCTACACAGATGCCTCGGAGAACCCTATTTTTCACAAACTGTCAGTTTATCCCCACAGCAAAGAGAAACCACATAATTTATAAGTATATAAGCATAAAGCAAAAACTAGATGGCAAAATCAGGTAATGCTGTATCATTTCCAGCAAGACACACTAGTCTAAACAGTTCTTTAAAGCTTATAGTGGAAGACACTGCTGCATTCATAACCTTTTTTTGCTCTCCTAAATACAAAGCAAATGCAATTCTTTCTGACTTTCCCTACACATGATTTCTTTACCCTCTGATCATTATTGTTCTTTTCTAGCAACATCTTTTCACCCAGGGCATTTATTCTGCATGGTCTCAAGCTCCAAATGCATGTAAGCAAAGCTAATTTTAGTCTGGAATAGCCAGAAATGGCATGCCAAAACCTGCTTTCAGACATATATAGTGGTGTTCTTGCATTTATCATCACACAAAAATTACCCCTGCTTTTAACACTGCATTTGCACAGTCCTCCCCCTCCCTCCCTCCCTCCCTCCTCCTTCCTTCCTTTCTTCCTTCCTTCCTTCCTTCTCCTCCTTCCTTCCTTCTTTCCTCCCTCCCCTTCCTTCCTTCCTCCCTTCCTTCCCCCTTTCCTTCCTCCCTTCCTTCTTTCCTTTCCTCCCTCCCTCCCTTCCTTCCTTCCCTTCCTCCTTCCTTTCCTTTCCTTTCCTTTCCTTTCCTTTCCTTTCCTTTCCTTTCCTTTCCTTTCCTTTCCTTTCCTTTCCTTTCCTTTCCTTTCCTTTCCTTTCCTTTCCTTTCCTTTCCTTTCCTTTCCTTTCCTTTCCTTTCCTTTCCTTTCCTTTCCTTTCCCTTCCTTTCCTTTCCTTTCCTTTCCTTTCCTTTCCTTTCCCTTTCCTTCCCTTCCCTTCCCTTCCCTTCCCTTCCCTTCCCCTTCCCTTCCCTTCCTTCCCTTCCCTTCCCTTCCCTTCCCTTCCCTTTCTCTTTTCATTTTCTCATAACAGTCTGAGATTTAGTTGAGGTATCTTCTTGACACAGTCAAAACAAGGCCAGGAAAAGAGATTCCACTTTACTGGGGAATGTGGACTGTGCCAGTACAGACTTAGGATGATGTTCCTTGAAGTGGCATTATAAGAACTAAACACTTTGGACTGACTGAATCTTGATGAAAATTGAGCACATTCTGCCCCATGCCTTTGAGATTTGTTCCATGATGAAGAGCCATATGGGTGAGCTTTACAATTGTGACAAGGGAACTGGTGACACACCCACTCCAGCACTTACAACAATGTAGTAATTCCTGGATTGTAGCCAGGGCATTCTGTTATAGTTAAAAAAAAAAATGCAGTACAAAACCTACACATTTTTATTTTAGTTTTGGTAAATCTGGATAACACATAGAGTACAAGTGTTCAGGTTTTTATGTTTTTTTTTTTTATGTTAATTAACAAGCTCTCACTCATTCTCATTCTGGCTTATATCTTAACATACCAAGAATATTAAAAAGTTGAAATAAAATTCATATAATATGTTATGGATAGGTAAGTTACTGGTTTAACATTAAAAATTTCTAAATAACAATGATAAAACTGCGCATAAGAGATATATTTATCTCTTCTTTTGTAAAAAGCACAATTAGTGGCAAAGAATGCCATTTCCAACATGGGCTTTATCCTGCTAACATGTCTGCTAGGACAGCTGCTAGCTTATTTCCTACTAGGTAAAAATACAGTTTTTTATTTTTTTTTTTTAGTTACTGCAGTAAGTAGATGTAATTTTTATTTATTTTCTTAAATTTCAATGGAGATTTCACAACTTTTCCAAACACATTTTTACATACCTAGGCTGTCCAATACAATGTATCAGTTCATTTTTTTTTTTCATTAATCATTTATGTTTGGTCTAAATTGCAGTGAAATACAGGTTCACTTGCGTGCATGTTGTGATAATACCCACATTTGGTCAAGGAGTCATTAAGAGCACATACTAATGACTTGTATTCGTAATAGTGAAGATGATTTTTTGTCATCTCTTCTGCCTGGCTTGGGACAGGTGAGATTCAGCTGACAAAATTCCAAACAAAAACAATAAAATGTGAAAGGTTGCAAGGTTCTCTTTTACGGAAGATTCCTTATAGGCAAACACATGAGAAACAAATAAACTCTAACATCTCTATTTTATGTCTCAGCTGTAAACTGTATATTCTCAAAGCTGAAGTCAGTCAGACATCTAACACACGTTAATGAACCATCTCTGCTTTTGCAGATGCAATTAAAATCCTCATCATTATCTATGTAGCCTGGGTTAAAAAGGCCGATATCCGCTGTAGGACTAAACAAAAAAAAAAGCTAGCTAAACAGGAACAATGACATGAAGACGGAAAGTAGATGAAGACCCAGAGAGAAATGATTTTGTCTTGCAGCAGGAATAACAATTAGGCTGCCAAGACACAAAAGCAGTCAAAAAGGAGTCAAAGGAAGAAGAAAAACAAAATTACTGAAGACCTTCATCTCTATTAGAACAGACTTTTCATTTCATGTTTGAAATTTACTTGGTGTCCTCCTGTAAGAATATGCTATATCATAATGATGGCTTAAGAAAAAACAACAGTATCTTGTCATCATATTCCATTCCTGCATAGGGATTTCCCCCATTGCTTCACTACTAATTACATTATTTGGAGCTGCTGTATTAGCGGGAGAAGAGGTAACCTGTATGTCATTCAGAGCTGCAGACTCCGTTTATATTAGATTGGAGATGGAGTATGTACTAGCTTCATGGTATCTGATACACTAAATTTGAGTGCGCACTACTCAGTCCATCTATGAACAAAGAACGAGCTAAATTATGCACAAAGTAATACACAACTATAAGCATCGAGTACACAGACACCACATTGACTAGATTTTCTAGTTTCTCATTACACTCAAGGCCTGTACTGTTACTGCATGCTAATTGCTTGTGGAGGTGATTACTATTCTGATCAGTGCTTTTTAGGGCACAGTCAGCAAAGAGTAGAGTTATTTTGAAACTTCACCAAGCAATTAGTGAAGAGAATGGATAGAACTGCATTTAGTTACATCAAAACATCTTTTTTGACTATTTCTAGGCTGTTTGTGGCCTGCAGTATTAAGATAAACTCTCAAGTATTTAAAGTAGTACACCTTCTGCAATGGACGGCTTATTAAGATCAGGTTTTGGCTTAGCACTGATGCAATTTAGCAGCAACTTTATTATATAAAGAGCAATTAGTGAAGAAATGGGCAGGATTTAATTTGCTTAATTCAAAACAACTTTTAGTACCTCGACTATCCAAGGCCTGCAGTGTCAAGATAAAATGAAGCATTCCGATAAAATTACCTTCTGCGATGTATTATTAATTGCCAACAGGTACACACAGGCAGTGGCATTAATGTAAGTTGAATTTACATGCAGACAGTGATTCTATAATTAGACTGGTATACAGTGCTCGAATCGCAAAAAATAACTCTGTTTTCAAGTGGTGAAATGGTAATAGGATAAATAAAATTACAGCAAGCCTCTGGAAAGGAATCACTGCTGCATAAACTGTGTGATCATTACAGCTATACAAATCCAAGAACATGGAAAGAAATACCTATACCAACACAACTCAGCATGGGGCTTTGTGGTTCCCAACTTATACAGTCAAGCACTTAGAACTGAATGCATTTTGAAATGGAAGTCATCCAAGGGTTCCTGAAGTATCAACTATTACTCAGTTATCTCCATCAGATACTTTCTACTGATTGAAAAGCTTTCTTGGATGATAAATCTCCCCTCTCTCTCACAAGTCTCTTTCTCTCGCCTCTTTTCCAAAACTTTTCTTGATCCTCACTCTTTAAGGTGTTTTTTGACGCATGCTGCTCAGGGACTTAGGTGCCTTTTGGTTGGCCCAGGGCCATGTCCCACGGTCCTGTTGCCTATCCTCCCTTGTTGCTTTGTACCCATCTCCTGTGCTGATGGGACGGTGTTTCCAGAGCCTGGGGAGAAGAGCTTTGCCTGTGCTGTTCTCCCACATTTAATTTTCTGAAAATCACATATTTCATTATATACATCCTTATAACAGGATGACACCTCATACCCTTGATTCCATACTATTGGTACTACAGAGGAACCAGCATTTTCGATCCCTTCCTAATGTTTCTAATTAGCTGAAACAGCACACACGTACAAAGAAAGAATCAAGTTTCTCATGCAGTATATATATAAGTGCTTCAATGTAAGCAATGTGACTCGGTAACTGCACAGGTGAAACTAACATTTGCTATATACATAATTTTCATAGTATGGACACTTCTAACAAGTGGCAATTTTATTTAAAAATAAATTTTTTTTTGCATATATATACATGTATTCTGGAGACAAACAAGCATCCCTTAAGTAAACACAAACGTCATGTGAGTGATTGCTCAGGCATGGTATCATTAACACTGTATTGTCCTATATATTGATTTGCTCCTCTTACCCTGGACCTTTCCTCCAGCTTGGTCATCATGACAACTGTAGCACCCCGCTGCTCCCACATCATTCTCCAGAAGTCTCCGAAGGTTTCAGGCAATGCCCCTTGTGTGGCAATGTAGGCATTCTGCTTTCTATAGCCATCGATGTAGTTGGCGTTGATGTAGTCGCTGCCGGGGATGCCTGCAAGGAGAGAGGGGTGAGCAACCAGGCCGTGTTTCTGAGCTGCCCTGCTGTGGAGGAGAGCACTGCACTCTCCGGATCACTTAATCACTGGGTTCTACCTATAGTTAATAAATAATTAAAATTAAAATAATAATTAGTATTAAAAAGGATGCTGTTACCTAGAAGAGCAATGGTCTTTCTGCAAGGGAGAAACTTGTCCTGGAATCAAGTTTAGATTTTTTTTTTTTAAGACATAGCGAGAGGCACTTAGTTGACTACAGCTACATAATATGCCCATTTCCTTTTGTGAAGGCAGTGGTCAGTCAGTTTAACACTTGGAGAAGCAAACGGAGTGTGATACTTTGTTACCCATTTCTTTACCTAATCTCATCAACAATTGCGGCTGCACTCCTAACAAATTAAAACTAAAAACAAACAAGAGAATTGTCTTTTAAATTTTCTTAAATGAGAACTTTATTAACAGGGTGACCTTCTTGTCAGATACCTTGACTCATCCATGTTTAACTCTTCTGTTTAGCTCATCGCTTTGCTTTTAAATATAGGAAAAAGGGTTAAAGTTGCCACACTATTATTATTACTACATGCTTTTTTCCCATAAATTGATTACTGTCCTGTTTTATCAGAAGTTTTATTTTGATACAACGCATCATGGAAGTCAGGTTTAAGAAAAAGCCACATGTGTGACAAGGCACATGCATGAAATAAGTACCTCCGTAACTGAATAAAAATTAAATACCTGCACAAAAAGGAGTCACAAACCCAGACATGCAGACATGTGCTGGACACAACACACCATCTGCCATGTCTGAGCAGGACATACTGGTTGCAATGAAGACAGTGTTATTTTGAACTAATAAGGTGGCCGTGCTCACAGGAAGCAAATATATACTGACAGAGTCCCATCACCACTTAACACAGTGGTTCAGGGTCCAGCTTTAAGCTGGGCTATGTTGAAGATATATGTCTTGACATACTGACTTTATTTTATTTTTTACTTGCTTATATTATTTTAATAGTTCCATTACCCATATTAAATGTCTGTGCTGATGGGATAGTGAAGAAGTGTATCCAATGCTACTGCTGTGTTGAATACTGAGGTGTTTCCTAAAAGACTGAGCTCAAAGTTACAAAAATGAGTATCATAATTAAAAGATCCAAAAGGTATTTTTAAGTAATTAACACAAATTTATCTGAGCAGAAATTAATGGTTTATGTTTTCACAGCAAATCTGGTAGGCTCACATCTATAACCCCAGGAGATGGTGAAGGTTGCAAAAGCCGTTTCAGAAGAGCTGGGTGATACTCAGATAGTCTGTAGCTTTTCACTAGAGCTATGACTATTTCACTCTAAGAAAAATTGAGAAAAAAAAGCAACAAAGTTGAATTTCTTTGGGTATGAAGTACAATATATCGTTAAATATGTTTAAGAGATTTTTTCAAGCTTTATGTCAGGAACTGAAATCCTCCAAATCTACTCTGACCTGTTATATCCCAGGGTTGATCACAAACTCAATGTGGCACATTCCTGTCTATGTGAAAAACAGTGGCATATGAAAAGTCTTCTAAAATAATAGAAGAAGTTGGATGAACAGAATTTCAAAATATATATTCTATAAATATTCTACATTTATTTGTATACATATACTTTTTTTTTTCTTGGAAACAATTTGAAGAGGTTTTCTCCCTATTCTGGATCAGATTAATATTTCTTTCCAGCAATCACTTAGCAATGAAGAAGGAAGCTGTGACTGATACCAGTTAAGATCCACAATATTCTTGAAAAGGTTCAGCTTACAGGATACTGTAGCTGAAATGTGGCTTAAAAATGTGTCCTTATGCCCAAGAAATTTTGATAGATTTTATAATTTTATATGTGCAAATTAGATTTAAACAAAAAAAAGCACCTTGATTCAACTTTCTATATGTGTAAATGAAAAATCTGACCAAATATTTCAGGGAAGAAAGGAGTTTTTAACTTTTGCTACCCAAAAGAAACAACAAATGGCAGTCCATATGCAAGATGAATGGCTGGACATGGGAAAGCTGGAAATCCTTAGAACTGGACAGCTATTCTTAGATCTGATTGGAAGACCCTTCTGACAAGGCGAAAGGGAAAGAACCATCTTTAAAACCTGCTCTGAATTGCCAAAACAGCATGATTTCCTCTCATAAAAGATAGAAATCTGAGTTCAAAAGCCTCACTCTTTTCAACTTGAAACTTTTTTCATGACATTTCTCATTGTGGAAATTGGAATTAATGACTTAGAAAATACAACTGCTAGGCACAATGACATATTTTCTTCCCTTATCAAGATAATAAAATAATTTTGCACAAAATAGATGAGAAAGAAAAATGAAGCTAACATGAGAAATCTACACTGAGTATTATTACCAAAGGAACTGAGAAAGCTGGTAAGAAATGTTTTCTGCATAAATTAGAATTACATTATGATGCCTGGTATCATACTTTGAAGCATATGTTATAAATAAAAGCCTGAGGAAAAAAAAAAAAAGAAAAAGAAAAACAACGCTTTGTAAAGTTAAATGATCTTCTGGGAAAGCTCTCCTCCGGAGCTGATGGTGCACAACTCTGTGTGAAAATTAGGCATGAGAAGCATTGCAAATAGTGCAGTAAAGAACGTTCTTTACAAATCTTTGCAGTTTATGCTATTAATACTTGATGTAAAAAATTAAAAATCAGATGTTTAAAATTGTAAATGTTTTTAATGTTTATTAACTTTATTAATAAATCATATTAAAATATATAATTTCAAAATTAAATTATTTATAATTATTTGAAATATAATGAAAAACGCTGATTCCCAGCTTACATCTTCCTTGATCACAGGCGCAAGAAAAAGAAAATTAGGGTTAGCAATTAAAAAAAAGAAATTGCAAAGGGATTTTCTACTCTACTCCTTCATTTTCTTTTTATCAAGAAAAAAATAATCTTCCATATTCTTGAGCCATAAAAATGTACAAAGTAACCAGATTTCATAGGGTATGGAAAAGATGTGGTTAGGACATGGATAGAAAAGCCCATTTGCCACAGGTCATTAGCAACTGCAGACCCGGGAAGACCCATGTTGCTCAACATCTCTTATGGGAAGAAAATTTTGTTCAAGGATTTGTCTCTAAAAATGAGTTTCTCAGAAGTCCACACTCTACATGGCTATATCCCTGCTGGACTAAAGGATTCACAGCATTCATCTCCATTTCTCTGTCTTGCACAATATCCACAAGGTATTGCTTTTGTTCTCCATCTATTCTCCTGGTTCCTTTTTGTACCATCCCTTCTTTTTTGGTACTGAATCCCTCCATCACCCTTTTCACATATCATCTTACTTTCACATTCCTTTCAAAAATCTTTTTATATTCTATAATACAATTTTCCTCACTTTCCAACGCATACTGTGTCACACCAGCACCAGCTATGTTCCCAGAAAGCGGATGTACTCATGTACTCAAATCATCTCCAGGGAAGGGGCTTTTACATAGCAGGTTCACTGAAGTATGTGTATAGTATAACACAT
This sequence comes from Tinamus guttatus, assembly GCF_059628265.1. Lineage (NCBI taxonomy): Eukaryota > Metazoa > Chordata > Aves > Tinamiformes > Tinamidae > Tinamus > Tinamus guttatus. Next base: position 60,347 of record NW_028289690.1, on the reverse strand, counting down.
GCACATACAGAACATTTTTAGTATCTACATTGACCAAGTGAGATGATTAAAGATAAATACATTTAAAGTGTCACTTTCTGCAATGACTTTTCTTACTATAACCTCATTCTGAGCTGAGAAAGCTGAACAACCCTCTGTTGAGTCTAATGGTGCAAAAACATTCAGATGACAACTAGTTTGACTGTGGTAGAAAGAAATCCTGCAAACCTTTGTTAGCTGCCGTAGCTTGGAGGCATTATACCCGTAAGCAGAGCAGCAATTGCCATCAATGCTTAAATTTGGTCATAATAGTCAAGAGAGGTCAGTTGTTTTGTAAAAGCACGGGTCAAGAAAGGGACAAAGCAACGAAATTCTGCCTTCAGAAATATTGATATGAAGCTTGACTAACTCTACTGGCAATAGAGGAGTTTAGTCCAGATTTGGGATGGCATAACTGAAGGGTAAATTCAGAGTAATCCACTTGGTATTACTTCATTTTTGCAAGTCTTATCAATAGCAGAGACATAGTTTCTGCATAAAAATTCAGCTAAAGACTGAGCCTCCAGATTGTAATTCTAACTATTTTCCAATAGCCTTTTTAACTATGATGATGAATGACCAGAGCCTACAATGTCCTCATGCTGCCAGACAGGAATTGAGCACAATGGGGGCAGTATTAGATGAGTAGCTGAGCATAAAAGACAGCCCATTTTCAAATATCTCAGGAGAACAAAGCAGTCCAAATTTTACAAGAGAGAAAAAGAGTGAATGAGCAATGAAACAAAATTAGCCAATACCACAATTTAAGAACAAAAGAGAAAAAAAATCCCTCCATATCTACTGATTTATGATGAGACTGTTCTCATGAACTGAAATGACAGTGCAGCTTGCTGCTGCATACACAGGTATCCACACAAATGGCTAATAATGCAGACTTCAGAATTATCCACTTGATTTCATGAAGACTATGGAGGAAACCTATTCTTAAACAGCTTTAATTAGGCTCCATTTTTTATTCACAAACTGAAATAAAATCATGAAACTGTTTCAAGCCTTTAGAAAGGCTAAGTACTGAGCAACCTTTCCTTTAATTCCACAAATTAAACCACAAACCTTTCTATGCTGCTTCCCCAAGAAATGTACTGTTAGAGTGTGGAATAGGATTGAACTCTGTCATGCATGTAAACAACTTGGTAAAATGTAATGATAAACAGAAAATACTGACAAAGCTATGCTATTTGTTTAAATCAATGACTGATATTTTTAACTATGTCAGAGCACAAATAAATCTAATACAGATACTGGATGACAGTAAGAAAATGTCTATGAGAAAGCTGTTTGTAACACGAAATCTGTATAGTGAAGAACAGTCAAAGCATAAATCTGTAACACATGAATTCACTGGAAAAAGCAGTAGCACCAGCTAACAAAGATGTTTGTAATAATGAACACTGGTAAAATGAACAACTTGCACAAAGGCTGAGGGAAATGAAGCACGTATTATTTTAACATAATGTAAGATAAGAAGGAAAAAGAAAAAAGAGAGGCAAAGCAAGAGACCGCTGGGCTGTGTTAGCACGTCAAGAATCTGGGAAAGTGGGAAAAGATGAAGGAGACAGATACCTTGAAGCAAAGCACTGATTAAAGTACATCTTAGAAAGAAAAAGTGAATGTCACAGAACAGTGGGCAGAATCACAGAATCACAGAATGGTTGAGGTTGGAAGGGGCCTCTAGAGATCATCTAGTCCAACCCCCCTGCTCCAGCAGGGACACCCAGAGCACGTGGCACAGGGTGGCATCCAGGTGGGTTTGAAGATCTCCAGAGAAGGAGACTCCACAGCCTCTCTGGGCAGCCTGTTCCAGGGCTCTGTCACCCTCACAGGAAAGAAGTTCTTCCTCACATGGAGATGGAACTGCCTGTGTTATACCTGTTCCCCCTTGCCCTGTCACTGGCCACCACCAAGAAGAGTTTGACCCCATCCTCCCTACATTCACTCTTCAGGTATTTATACATATTGATAAGATCCCCTCTAAATCTTCTCTTCTCCAGGCTAAACAGGGCCAGCTCACCTAGTCTTTCCTCATAAGAAAAGATGAGAATTAAGCAGGACAAAAAGGGATTGCGCAGAGAATAGAAGACAAATAGTAAAATAAAAGGAAAAATAACAACAATGAAAAAATCTGAAACAGGTGAAATGTAGTGGTTGGGACTAGGAATTAGGGCCTTTAGGAGATCTGCATGCAAAAAAAAAAAAAAAAAAAGTGTAAGTGGAGTAGCAGAGACAAAAAAAACAAAAGGAAGGTTTTGGGGTGGAGGGTCGTTCTTTATTTTTCCTTCCAGTGTTGGCTAGTCCCATAGTAGATCATAGAATGAAGATAAAAAGAAGGACAGACTTGCTCAGTGCTCTCCTTCAAGAGACACGTATGAGAACAGTGTGATGCTGCACAGCAACGATACATCGCGATAATAGCATTTTGCAAGACATGGCAAAACAAATATTGAAATCTGTCATGAAGACATCATACTCTGATTATTTGGTAACTGTGTGGACTTGATTGATTGATGAAATGATTAACTCTTCAAGACTGAGGGTATCTCTTAAATTATTGTTTCACTGGATGCAAACACTTATTTAAATTTAAAAGGGTCACAGAGGGTTGCTAATATGAACTGAAAGAATTCCTGGTTAGGTGATCCTGACAGAAAACAGTTTCCGTGTGAATGTGTACGGATGGCCAAATCTTTGTTCTCTGTTCAAGAACAGAACCACTGAACAGGTGGCCAAATCTTACCAAATGAATTTGACCACGTATATAGGAAGAGTCAGAGCTGTGCCAAGAGCAGCAAAGGACATTGTTTTTGCTGTTAAATTTTAACTATAATAGTATCCATAACTCATGTACTCTTAATTTGGAGATTTTCAATGGTAAGTAGATCCACAGTCTGAGATTATTATGCCCCTAAAGCTGGTCTTGGCATTGCTGCTGAAATGCCACTCTAGGCTTGCAGAATGGAACTGGCATAAAAATTCTCTAAGCCTTTAATTCATATTTTGCTAATAGAATATAATAACTGCAATATAAGAAAGGCCAAATAAGCAGTTCATGACTGTTCAGTGAGTATTTAGCAATTTATTTTCACAAGAATACATTCTACATCTAATGACCACGGACTATAAACTGAATGCTGATTTACTGACAACTGGCATCTCTAAAGTCAGTAAGAATATTGGTGGCTTCCTGCTTTTTCTTTCTTAAGATGTATATTGCAGCCAGAAACTTCTGCCTTATCTGCATTTAATGTCAATATTTTGTCTATTACACAAATTAGATATTATATCTAATAGAAGATAGATATTATTTATACTTAAATTTTTATATCACTATTCCTGCACAAATCTATGGCACATATGGCAGACTTGGAGTCTTGGATGTCTCCTGAAGGAATTGGCAGCAGTTTTAAAATGAAAAATGTTTAATGATTTCTTTTTTCCTTAGCATTTTATTTATCCATTTGAGTTTTAAAATCTGTAGATAGCTGTTGTAATTTCATCTATTTCTTTTTTAATTTGTAAATTCCTACCTCAGATCTACTATACATTATACTGTGGTATATCTTGCAAATGCCACTCCCACACCCAAAGACAGTACAACATCAGAGATGAGATTTATCTCTATAACAAAAAGGAGCAAAACTCTTTTCAGTAATATTTTCTTTAAGTGATATTTGAAATTATCAAAATTATTTTGAGTTTTCCTTACAAAGGGGCATCTAATGAAACAAAATTTAAATGGGGAGAATTAAATGTATAAAATGTATTTTTTTACAAAGCCATGATTTATGTTGTAGAATTTTATGTTACTTCAGGCAATTACAGAGCCCAAGAATTGGGAGGACTCAAAAAAAAAAAAAAAAAAAGGTTTTCAACAACATTTAAAACTTTTCAAAACTTTATAGAAGTTAGCAAAACAAGTTATTCGTTAAGTGTTACTAAGCCTTCTGTTTCAGGGCCTTACCATTTTAATAATTTGATATTATCATCAGGTAGAAAGAACTCCCTATCTTAGGAAGAACTAGATTCAGGTAAGGCCCATATGTTAAATAAATAAAACCCTTTTTCCATATGGATATAACAAAATGTAACACAGTACAAAATTGGTCCCTGAGCAAATTCTGTGATAACACATAGAAAGGAGACTAAAAAATAAAAAATAAAAATAAAAATAAAAATTCCCTGCTAGCTGCCAACTGATTAAACGTTGGACAGACTACATACTTACATTGCGGGAATGTTTATTCAAAACTGGAAAGTGAGGTGCTTACTGCAAAATGCTAAAACCAGTACATTCAACTCTGGATAATGCGTAATATCAGAAACATGACTATGTAAACTCCCAGCAGGAACAATAAAAAAAAAAGAATACTTAATTTATTACTGTTTTCAAGTCAAGTTATTATGGCATAAACCAGTATTTAATATTTGATTTATGTTGCTTTGGTTACCATAAACTGAAGACTAAGAAAATACTTAAAATTAGGAAATCACCAGGTGCTATTTCGTGTTTTAATGTCTGTTAACACGGACATTTCAAAGAACAATAATTATATTTTTCTTCATTTAGGATCTCTGATATTATAATTAGAATTAGAAATTTTAGCCTCACCAAGGTAGTTCTCACTTTAAATGGAATCAACATTTATAGTATTTTTTCTCTGCTCCTTAAAAGACTCAGTCCCTTCCTGCTAGAAGAATTTAGAAATTTTTCATGTACTTTTTGTTTGTTATTTTATAAAGCTAGTCTAATGTACTGTGTAATTTGATACCTTTAATTGCTTCGAACAGTATTTTCTGTTTTCCCTCTTAAATTTGTTTCCCCTTCTCAGAATATGTTCATTTTCCTCTAGGAAGTCAAATTTCATGGATCATTTGCATGAAGGGGAATCTGGCACAAGTTTCTAAACCCAGATGTCTGGCTTGCTATAAATTAACAGATAGATTTATGTGTAGCTATATTTTTTCTTCTTTCCCCTTTTTTTTTTTCTTTCTCAGTTACATATATCTTTTTCAAAATAAAATCCTACAAAAATCTTGAGTCTTTTTTTGTACCTGATACTTTTTCTACCTGATAGTAATTTTTGAGTTAAATATTTTGCTCCAGTGAACTTTACACACACTTCAGAAAGGTAATTATTGCTCCTGACTTTTCCTGATGATTCACCTGGTTCTCTGTGTACCAACGACACAGAAAATGATACTTTTCTTGAACTGTGTCAAATAGAATGCTAATTAAAATACCCTCCCCACTGTTGAGGAGATAGTTGTACAAGGTAATAGCACATTCTAAATGGCTAGATTTTTCTACAAGGTAATGTGAAAAATGTAACTGACATTACAGAAAATGTAGCCAGTACAACAATATGAGCTTCAAAGGTGCAACAAATATAAGCAGATTATTACACTCAATTTCTTAAAGGCAATCACTTCAGTTTTCTAATCACTGAAATACTTGTCTATTTTATCAAAGCCCACAATATACAAAGGTGAAAATGTAAAGCTTGATCAGTAGCATTACTTTTTTTCTTTATTGAGAGGTTATTATTAAACTTTATTAGACCTATAAATGTTGTCCTTTACATATCTAATGAGGTGGGTGTAGCCAAATATAAGGAAGTTCTTTATAACGAAATTAAAATATCCTGAAGTTTAACATATATCATATTCAGACTGCAATAATTAAGACCTTAGACACAAAGTCATTTACAATTTAAGGCTGTTCTAGATCTTTTATTTCATATGCAAGTGTCATCAAAGTTACTAAAGGCAAAATTTATTTTCATGTAAATGTCTTCATGTAAATATGTTATCAATTACGGTCTGGCCATCGCTGTACCTCATTGTCAACCACACAAAATAGACTGAAAATTTGGCTTCATCTCAAGAAGAATCTTAACGGTAAGGCACAGCTGACCTGTACAGAAATCCTCTGGATGACAACTAGGGCTTCCTGTTGCTTTAGCACTTGGTAAAACATGTACAGACTCCAGGCCTGATCACTCTGGACAGTTTAAGACAAAACTATGAAGTGTTCAAGCCTTTTATAAGGCTTTGAGATAAAGAAAACATAACAAAGAGTTATTTTTTGGCCATGACAACCTTTTGGCAGTGAAATGGCAGGTTTTAACAATGATCACACATGTGCATTTGCTTCAACACTTCCATTTAAAATGTGTTTTTTTAAGTCAAAATTTTAAAAAAGGTTATTATTTCTTAAAGTTCTTCTGAGAATATAAAGTTTAGCTTATCTTTTCTAGGGATTTGGGAAGTGAAACTCAATAATCATCTATATTAATAATATCAGATATCTAAAACCCTAATTCACACAGACCTTCTGATATCCTGGCTCTATAGAGCTCTTAAAAGTAAACAGCAGCGATAACTTACTTTAGATAACACTTTGGCATACACACAGGGAGAGGATATATTGACTGCTGTATGTGACCCTGCCTCAATTTTAGTTTTTTTGCTTAATTATTTACTGAGAATGAACATCAAAAAAGAATTATGACTAACAGGAAGTAATTCAAATGACAATTCTTCACATTGCAATCCAAAGACTGTAGGAGGTAAAATTAAATTGGATATTAGGTTTTAATCAGGTTAATTGTAAGGGTCTCCTTACCTTCTATTGCTGAGAGTAGAACACGAGAATGGTCATATGCAATTACATTCGCATATCTATTCTTTGGTTTGTTTACTTCCAGGTTAGAGTGTTCCCATGTGAACTGCTGACCGGGATCAATAGACTTTTAAAAGAGAAGAAAAAGGAGAGAAAAAATATTAGCTAACTACTGCAGAGTTATCATGCTTATAATGACACACACCATATGATCCAATAGTTTGCCCTGGAAATATTTTGCTTTTGAAAGAAATTTACAAATTCAGGACTCATCATAATGCACTATATTACAGCAAGCATTTGATGTTGATGCACGTGGAATTGCAACCAGCTATTTAAACCACATGTTTTCCAAATCTAAGGTAATTGTCCTCAGGTTCTCAGGAAGAGGGAGAAGAGTTTTCAAGCAGTTTTGCAACAAGTGGTTCTAGCATGACAGAGAATGAAAAAAGTCAGAAATCTTAAAAGCACTGTGATGTGGAGAAAATATTTTTGTCTTCTGACAAAAGTGAACATTTTTTTCAAAAAATTCACAATGTGTCCTGTTCACTAAAGAAAGTTTAAATGTTCCTGAAAATGTTGTTGTTGTTTCTTTTTCTTTTTTATATTTTGGCACAATGACAATTTATGACACCAGTGTTGCTTAAGGACATAGAGACACACTACAAAGATATTGTCTATTTTTATTTCCTTGACTCATGCATTCGGTCGTAAAAAAAATTTATGAGCAAAATAGGCATACATGAGGTTTTATGATCTCTTACTTATACTGAATGGTTCTAAATCACTATTTACTTCCTGCCACCTTCATGTTCCAAGCCAGAAGCAACATAATGAAGCTTTTCCTCTACTCCTGTATGCTTCACAGGCCAGCAAAGTGCAGGCACTACCTTTTCCCCTCTTATCCCCTTGGTAAAGTTACACGTACAGCTAGGCAACTACCGAATAAATGACAGATGATACCTTCTTCTGCCTGCTACAGTACCTGCTATGAGAAAGGTCACCTCATATTGAGAAGTCATGATGAATCACATATTGTTTTACTTTTTCTTTTTGTAAAATTAGAGGCGTTAAAGTGTTTCATCAGCCCGTATGCATGAGCAAAAATGGTTTGAAGGTCATGTCCTTTGTTTAAACCTAGTAATAATTTGCTTAAACCTAGAAATATACGAGTGGTTCCCCATGCCAGGCCGCTCTAAATCCTAAAAGCCAGCTAAAATGAAGCTCTGCCTAGACTGGGCTGCGTTTGCTTTACAGTAGCAGACATGCTCTAAAGAACGCATGAGAAACTCCATACTGGCACTGCAGCACTCGGGCATCACTTACATGACATTACTGACCCTCCCAGGATTGGTTACAACAGCTGCAAGTGTATTTTATGTTAATGTCGTGGTACAAATGCAAAATGTGACCTCCAACCTATTACATTAGGTATTTTCAGACAATATACGTGTGCTAACATATTTAATGAGAGCTATTTGGGTTTAACGCTTGCATTAATAATTATTACTTATCTAGCCAAAAAAAATGCTTTTTTTTATGTATAGATTTCATAGAACTTTTTTCACTAACATACTTCCTTCTTAAGCTTATTTTATAAAGATCCATTTTCCCTGCTGTGAAGTAGTTTGCGGAATACCAAGGTTTTTGATTTAGGAAAGGCTCATTATCTTATCATATGAACTAACACCCTAAACTCAATAACATTTTATAACAGTGTTTTGACTGTTTTTCCTGAATTTTGATAGTTCTCTGAATGGTGAGTTTACAGTCTGCTTGGGTGTATGATGAGGGCCATGCAGAGTTAGGACTCAGTTGAGCAGCACTGCAATGGATGTTAATAACAGTACAAAAGGTTTCTTAAATCATTTTGAGCTCAGAATGGTTTAATCTAATTTCTTCTGACTTCAGATAACTTCTGAGCCCAAGCAAATTTTCAAACAAAACAAAACGAAACAGAACAAAACAAAGCCTTATCCATTAAAATGTGGATTCATAATCTCAGCAACTTGTGGGACTATACTTGGGTATTCTAAGAGGTTTTCAAAACACATAGTGGCTTTCTTTGGCCTTCCTGTAATCAGGTTTTAAATACAGGAAGAAGAAAGTATAATCCAACTGGCACCATTATCTTTTCTGCTTACATACAGAAATTTGTATTTATAAATAAATCAAGCTGTAAAAAGCATATTTCTCTAATGAGAAACATTTTGGACCACTTTTCATTTGAGCCTGGGAAAGAGCAAAATCATATAAACATAAAATGTATTTAACACATGTAATATGCCTCTTTATCTGCAAACCAGCAATTCACCTACACAATATGACTTTCAGAGTAATCAAATTTACATAATCAGTCTTCGCAGCAAGTATCTCCCTTCTTCACCTTTTTGAGTTAATAGAGGTGAATAAGACAACTCACGGAGGATGCCTGAATGTCAAGATTTTTTTATTAACTTGGATTTCTAGTAACAATGCAGAGTATAATTGCTGTAAATTCAAAATAAAGAGAAAACACTTCCAATATATTAGTGCATTATATTCTAAACATATTTTAAAATAAAATCAATTATTTGATATCCTCTATTTTACTATGAAAAAGGTGTATCTGCATTAGCTGTGACTACCTGCTCAGAATGTTTGAGGGGTATATATCCAAACATGCTAGCTATGAAGCAGTGCCACTGCCCCAGAATGAGGCAACGGTAACTATCTGTTTTCTCTGGCTACCTAAGTGAAGGAAACTCTACCTGATCTTTTATTCTGTTGGTTACAGAGTACAAATATTCCGGAAATTACTTTACAGTATAAGATGTCAAATAGATCTTTTTAACAATCAACAGGAAAATTATAAACTAAGACGAAACTGGCTGATTAATGCATTACTGGTTTTGAGCCTGGACTGCAGGTCTCCTGCTCCATCCTATCAAAAAAGGGCATGCACAAATAAATAAATAAATAAAAAGGCCCCTTTATTCTTTTCTTTATGCAAAATCACATCTCCTCGTAAGAGGTTTAAAGTGTGATTTGGGCTGTACAATTGCACTTGATGATGATCTAACTAGATTTTTCCTCATTATGAGAAAGGACTTCAGCTTATTATACCTATTTGTTAATGTGAATTTATAAATTACTAGTAATACTTAAAGTTTAAAGCTTAATTTTACCGGCTCAATTTCTTTCTTCCCCTTTTCAGTTCTTAATGTCGTTAAAATTTTCAATATCAAGAAAAATATCAAAATCCACTTTCTTTGTCAGTCATTTCCTAGTGGTAGTTAACAATGTATTCTTCATGTCAGCACAGTAAATTCCCTGTGCACTTCTTTATGCTGTAAGGCCAGAGGTTATAATTCAGTGACTAATTTTTAGTCCTGTATGCGGATTTAGTTAACACATGTCATGTCAAAACTTGGCAAGTGGGCCTGAACTTTAATCTTTACTCTCTTTCTAGCTAATGCTTACCTCTTTGTGGCCTTACTATCCTCCCACAAAGCACTGTTCTGGCAAAGGAAAGTTAATCTATATTTCCTTGGACTTAATAGGCACACTGGAACAAAGGGTAGAGTGGTATTGGCAGACACATTTCAGAAGTGTGAAATACCAATAACTCATGAATAACAAGTCTGTACTAACAGTTTTAATGAGTGCTTTAATGGTTTAATGGATGGCACTTTAATAGGATTTCCAGTATATTCATTTTGAAAGCTTGTCTTCAACGAAGCTGTCATTAACAAAGAACTGGATTTCCTCACAGCATAACTGTGCAGTATAGCTTTGTGTGAAAGAAATAAAGATATCTTTATTACCTTCCCATGCTATGACTAATCTTTCAGTGATTGTGTCTTAAATGGTTGGCTGCTACAAAAATGCCTGATCTGTTGTTGGGAAGAGATTTGAGCAATGTTTACTAATATGATGTGGCACCCACAGAAGAATTTTTGAGTAGGTATCCGGATAACCAGAATGCCTTTCGAGGAATAATTGTAAACTAACAGCCCTTCCCAGGCCCCATAAATTCTATATTTACACTTCTGCACTATTTTTTCAGCCTACTTGAACAGAGGCAAATATTGCTTGAGGTTTTCCAGGAGTGTTTCCTAATGCAGAACTGCAGAAGGAATAAGAACTAAGAAATGACAAACATCCTGGTGTAAGTTGATGTATGATGGGCTGCCATGGGGAACTATGCAGGTTGCCTGTGCCAGCAAATTAAGAGACAGTAGATTTGAATCTTTGTGAGTCTTAGGAGTGGTTAGTTCCTGTGTAGGTTTCACAAAAACAGAAGGGAAAGGCAGCATGAACTGTATGGTTCATGAGGCTTGAGGGTCAAATTAAATCATCAGAAAACACAGAGGAATTTAAGAACAGAGAGAGGAAGAAGAATAAAAATTTCATGTCTAAGAAGATGTCAATGCAAATAGACTTTGCGCAACAGGAAAGTAGTCAACTACCCATAAAAATGAATAGTTTGACCCTCTTCTACCAAAGTCAGTGATTGCAATGAGAATTTCATATCATAGCTGATGAATCTATAATAAGATGCTATTGTATTATGCAGGAAACTTGCTAATAGAATGAGATTTACATACTGCATTAGCAAAACATGAAGACTAAATGTATGAACATTAATACATCACCAGGGCAACTTGCCAATGGAATTACATTCTCCTACTACGACAGGGTTTTTCTTATCACATTGTAAAGACTTCCACTCTTGAGGGATATGAGGGATAAACCCATTTTTTTTTTTTTGCATGAGTAAAATCTTTCATGGAGATCAGTTGTACATTTGGATTTTAAAAATCTAGGTAGTAAGAAGAGCGTTTAGAATGCATAGATGGATGCTTTCTTGTTGGCTCTCAAAATAAAGTGATACAACTGCTCAAGAGCAACTAAGCACAGCTAAAACTTTTGCCAAACTTGTCTCAATTTGAGAGATTAATAGCTTAATAGATCCTGTATTTCCTCTACAATATCATGTTAATATTCCTATGGGCAGATGAAATCATTTAAATTCTGACTTCAGTGGGATTAAGCAATGTATATATATGCATATTACAGAAGTATAATTGAGGAAGAAAATAATCACTATTTGAAAACATATTAATTTTTGAAGGAGTGTCTCTACTACATATAAAGCTTTAGAATGCAGAACTATTTTAGAATCAATCATACTGTTTTGTATTTTATTGCCTGAAGTCTTAAAAGTTATCTGTTTATTCCCCATATACAATTATAATCCTTTGTCCGTGATAGCATAACCAGTTCTGGCAGAAATAATTACATCTCCAAAACAGTGGATTATATTCAACTTCAGATGGAAAATAAGTATCAAGAGAAGAAAAATACTTGAGGAATGAAAATCTTAGCTTTGTACAAATATTTTTGTTCTCTTATTCTCTTGTTTTTGTTTTAGCTGGTACATGGTGTTTTTATGTTTATATGATGTTTTCACGTAGCTCTTAAACATTAAAATTTTAAATACTTGCATGTGGGATCCTGGTGCTTCTTTCGATTTTCGATGTGCTTTTAGAGCACTGTAAGCATTTACATTTCTAGAAAGGACACTTTCTCTGTGCAGCACAAATGTAAGAAATACCACCTAATATTTTTGAAAAATTCATATTTAAAACTGGTATATCACTAAAGCATGCATTTAAAAACGTTCTTCACTTATCCTTCCTTTTCCCTCCATACACTATAAATATTGTAAATGCATCTTAAAAGACGTAAATGAAAAGAAGAAGAAAAACGCCCCCCTGCCTCAGATTTCCCTGCAACCACCTGTATCATCCATGCTATAAAAAGTGAATTGTTTCTCTCTTTGTTCTTATACAGGTTCCTGTTTTCAGTTGGGCAAAATAAAACTGGTATTTATCACAGTTATTTGACTATTTAAACAGACAGTGGAGTTCTTTGACAAAATAGCATTAGGTATCAGTCCAAAAAATAGCATGTTATCCATATGATAACATCAGCTTTCTTGTATCTGAATATTCCTTTAATCATATATGCATAAACATTGTTAGCCTAAGGAGGTACTCACAGCACAAAGAAAGGAAGTAAACTATTATTAAACTTGACTATTGCCACTTCAGATACCTGGATGGTGTCTTTAAAAGTCTGAATCCAAACTATCCTTCTGGCTCAGATAGGTGGAACTAAGCATCAAATAACCTATGTGAATGCTATAGCATATGTGCTATTAATGAAAAAAAGACAAACAGCTGTTCATCGTTCACTGACGATACCAATTGTTTATCAATAAATAGAGCACATCCCATGAAAGTAAGGCAATATAAGCTGTTTGTAATATTAGAGAAGTGGATGCTATGGTAAAGATTTTTTTTTTCTAAGATATTGAATTTTGCATACAAACCTATATTAGTTGTAATCATAGGGCTGGTAAATGCAGCTGTTTCTCTTGGTATGGATTCTTTCAGTATGTTATCTTCTTCCCATGGACTTTTAAAATGTTTGCTATTAATATTCAGTTTTAGATATGCTTTTGCAATATAAATTTTATTGTGTGTTAGTGTCCAGGGTTTATCTTGTTGCCACATAAAATGCAAGGGGACGAATGTCCTAGATTAAATAAGTTATTTTCTTATCACAAATCTAACCCACAGATAGTGATAAGCTAGACTAAACCTTACAACAGTAGGGTACTCTGGTGCAGACACAAAATGCATCTTCACCTTTCTGAATACTTAGCATTAAAACAAAAGGCTGTCTGCAATTTATAGCAAGAAGCTTGATGAGGAAAAAAAAAAGACATTAAAATCATATACAGTTTCTTATTACATTAGTTAAACAGCATATACATAGACACAGACATACTCTATATCATGCTGTAACATACAGAGGCCAATTCTGTAATTTTTATGCATTATGATGACAGATTCCACATAGAAATGGCATGGATCTGGATTTATTTCTTTAGGTGTATTTTACACAAGACCAAGGAAACTGCTTTGGAGGAATGGATTTTCTTTTCTATTTGATAGTAGGAAATAACTTCAGTAATATACTTAGCATATTGCATAAAGTAGGCAGCATACTAATCTTCTGATTCAGCCTCCATGATCTCCATGATCATTTTTTTTTTTTGTTAAATTCTAAAGCTTGAGTTAAGAAGGAGATCTGATATAAAGGACAGTTTCTTATGAATATGGCTTTCTGCCTAGCAGCTGTCAAGTCCATATGGAGCCTTGCATTGAATAAAATTCCCACTGAAACTGCCAAAGCCAGCAAAAGCTTTATAATAATCAGCTGGGGTCAAGAACCTTGTCTTTAAATTAGGGAATATAAAAGAAATATGTGACATAAACAATATGTCACTGTAACAAAGTAAGCTAACATTTCACCAAGAACAGGTGATTTAACACTAACTAATTAACAAATTAATGAATGGCAAATTTATTTTAAAGTAGAAAGGAACATTATAAAGAGCATGGCATAGCACATACTCCTCCCTCTTATAAGAAATAGTAATAAAATTCCAATACTAAAACTACAAAAACATTCCATTTGTCAGGTAAGTGAGTTTATTTAACACTTGTAGTAGTCATAACCTTCGTAGCTTGGTGTCTGTTGTCAAGGTAAAGATAGTGAGAAGGGTAATGATTAGTGCTCTACCCTAAATCCCTCTGAGAGATGGGATAGGAGGAACCCTGAAGAAGATACAAAGAAATAGCTTCTGAAGACTTCTAGAAAAAGGAACTCCTCAAATCAGCGACATCAAGCCTGACAAAACACCACACAAAGCCAGTCCCTCTACAATAGAGGAGACTACCCTTTCAGCTTGTCATAGCAATGAAGGAGTTTTTTTATTTTTCTGTTTATACAACACACATTACTATGCCTTTTTTTTTTTTTAATCAGTATCTACTTTCCTAACCTGCCGCATTTTTTCCTGGGCACCAATTTCAGCACTTCAGTGCAGAGGGAAGATGTTTAAACTTACTATTTACTTATTATTTATTATATCTACTCTATGGCAATTTCAGGTTCTGTCACCTAGATTTCATCCAGAATAAGAAGAAATACATGTCTCTGTATATGTGACCTGCATGTATATATATCAGCTTAGATGAAAGCTTTTGGCAACCTCGGTGCCACATCAGTTGAGAACAACGTGTTGTTTGAGTTTGTAGTTGTTTAAAGAAGGCAATTCTGCCTCTTCTCAAGTTTCCATTCTCTTCAGCAGTTCACCCTCCCCTTCCCAAGAACCTAGGGGATCTCAACAGAGAATTAGGCCAGAGGGCAAAGTTAGCAGAGGAAACAGAAGACAGGCACGCCATGCTGGGAGAGAAGATTCTTCTCTCTTTTGGAAGCTGTGAAGAGGAAGTAGTTTTGACTTTATCACGTGAAGATGAAAAATAGCTCTTTTACTTCTGTGTCACCAATTCAAATATAATCTGCTGTGACAATAACTGAACTGTTACCATCTGTACTCAATGCTGCCTGGGAATTGGCATTTGCTTTAAGGGAGATCAGTGCGAACTGCTACTGAAAGAGAAGGTCCCAGTCCCCACCACAAATGTTCCCACCAGCTCCCTTGTGCTGGCACTATAGCTCATGCAGCCATGTGGTGAGCTAGTTTAGGGAACTGATCCAACTGAAAACAGCAAAGAAAAATAAAACAATTAGTTTTCAGCTGAATCTATTTCCTGAGATAATACTTGAACAGCTGCACACACTCTAGTGCCAGCATTGGCAAAAAAATAGACAACAGGAATGAGCAACCAAGGCGAGGAGACGACTTCCAGTGATCAGACTGAAGTCTCAGTCCAGCCACTGCCTGGACTTCTCCATTAAACTAAAAAGCAATGCCTAACACTGCTACTGTTTCACTGAGGAAAACCTGGGAATCAAAGGAATCAAAGTTGGGTGTCTGGAAATGTTGAATTCCTTGGACAAAATAACGTGAAATTGAATCTTGAATTAGTTGCCAATGTTCTAATCTTGACTGTGTGACCACTTTGCTGCAGATAGGTTTTGTTTGTTTGTTTGTTTTGGGGGGGTGGGTGGGTGAGAGAAAATGTCTCTAAGTAGAATATAAAAGTTGGACTATTTACAGTTGCTGGTAAGCAGACTTGAAGGGACAGATACTAAGCGAGAATCTAGAAAGCTCCCATAACACTGACTACGAATACTAACGATTATACTCTCAAGATTATTTTAATGACTTAAACGGCAAAGAGATGCAAAACACCAAAGCTTTTAGGTTATGCTCTCAACAGCATAGAGAAAAACCATGTTATCTGTGCTCAAAACATCCTGAGCATAAAGTGCTTAACTTTAAGCAAATTATACTATATTATATGAATTGTCATGACATTTTTTCATTTAGTAAATGGAATTTCCTACACTGTTATTCACAGGAATTTCTTTATAGTACAATAGGAAATAATTGCCAAATTTGTACCAAATGTTGACTTTTTTTTTTTTCAACGGAGTACACCCTATATTATATGAACTTCCCTGTTGAGCTGGAATGACATGCTTGCCTTTTCTTCTAAAGGAGTGTCTTCAGGTTCAAGAATTAATTCCCTATATATATGCACTGTTGGCAGCACAAAAGATGGTGTCACCATTTCCACTATGCTATCCCACAAACAGAATCAGATAAGCACTTATCTGTACACAGCCCAACATCAAAAGGCCCTGTGACCACTCAGCTTCTCGGCAGGATTGTTTTTTCTTTAAAATATGCTTTAGGTACTTGTAATTCAAGAGACTATAGACAAAAGTCATAAACATTTGTGCACGGAACGATGTAAATACAGCATGTGTTTCACCGATTTCAAAGCTGACACTGCCCAGCTCCATATTGAAGTGGCCTGTATTATGAGGATAACTGGCAGATACCCCTATCTCACCTCCAGGACTGACTATGCAAAACACTGCTGCCAGCTTTCAGCAGGTGTTTGTGACTAAGGAGGATTCTAACTGCCAATTTCAGAATCCTAAATGGCATGAAATAACCACCTAATTCTTTATGTGTTACAATCTTTCTTCTTAAGAACACAGCATTTCCATATAGAAATGCGAAAAGATGCTCCTGCATTTTTGTGATTGCAACAGTAAACAGCAATCTGGGATGTCCTTCAAAAAAAATTAATTTTCATGAACTATAAAGACTGCATTTTCTTTTTGACATCTAATGAGATTATTTTTGTGAACTGTCTTAAGATCTTTCTCAATAGAGTACAACTGAATGATGAGCAATTGCAGCCTGTTACTGTAATACTAAGTATTCAGACACTTTTTATGCATTTCTTCTCAATTCTCTTTAAATATACTCCACAATTATATGATTTCTGTACCTTGCAGTGACATGTTAATGTGGAAACATCATGTAATCATGTAAAGCATTATTCAGTGCTTTTTATTACATGGCCAGTGTTTACATGAATTTTCAAATTCAGTGAAGGTGCAGGATCTGAAAGAATAACATTGGCTTTTAGACATTTTAGTTGGATAAGCGTAGTTACCAGCACCAGCAATGTTCTGGGCATGAGAGATATTTTCTGTCTCTCCATTACGCTCCACCATGCCGACAAATTCTTGGGGAGTTATAAGCAAAGGGTTAGTGACACAGCAGCCTGCTGTGTCAGTGATCATTCAGTGATCCATGGATCCATGGATCACTAACATGACATGCCACATCTTTTCTAAAGGACTGTTCCTGGTAAGACGGCTCGATGTCTACTTTACCTATAGGTTTTTGACATGATTGACATACCTACTTTGAAGAAACAGTTATAGTTTATTGTGTTTAATGTATTGCTATACAAGTCCACCCAGACACACATTATTGATGAGAGAAATGACAACTCTCCACAGTGTCAATGCATGCCTGGGGAGCTGTATTCCATAGATTATTGACAAGGTGGCTTTTAAATGATTCCCCTGCTCCAGTTAAATTCCTTCACACTCTTACACACCATAATTTACTGATTATCACTGTAATATTATTGGCAAGAGGGGAAAAAAAAATATATATATAGAAGATGTCTTAATAGGAATAACATCAGGCAATTGAAAATTCTTTAGTCCTTGCAGAACTGACACAGTGGACTGTGACTTCTCCTGCTATGTATGTTCTGTCAACACATAACATTATATAGAAGAACTAGTGAATAATTTAAGGAGCCTCTAACTGCAGAATAGATGAATGCTATAAGTCTAAGCACTAAATATCATTCATACCCTACTTCAAGTACAGGTATATGGGATCTGCCTGATGAATATGCTTATAAAATACAGATTAGCCCCCCTGACAATGTTGTCATTTTACACAGAGAACTTTTATCATGATTTTAACATCATGTGAAACCAACATCAGGCTTGATACTTACTGAAGATGTTGCCAAAGGAACACACAGATGATATTATTACTTATTTTAAGAGTGAGAAAATTGGGAAAATTACCTCATATTCCTGTGAGAACTTCAAATTGTCATTTGCTTTCAATCTTTCAATATGATCGGCAAGTTCCAATATAGGTATTGGGGGGTGACTTGCCATACCTGTTTGAACAAGAAAGAAGAACAGCATTTAAAATAAAGTGATGCCATGACTCTAACATTTAGAAGATGTAGTAGTTAGAATGGCTAGAAATGTGTAAGTAGTAAAGATGTTATATGTGAGAAAAGCAGGCAAATAGTTTGGTTACTCAAAGCAGGACATGCTCTGTATACACGAGCTCTGAAGCCAAATTAAAAGAAGTCACCAAGCATATTCCCAAAGCTAACATTCCTAGTGTAAAGGAGAGAGTTATTGCAATATGAATTCAATGAGGTTAGCTAGGCATGGAAAAATGAGACAGTTAGACCTGATGTTGACCTCTGCTTTGAGTAATGACTCTTAATGTCATTTCAAACTCCTTCTCCTGCACTGTATGAAATGGAAACTGCGTTGAATTAGATGAGGAAAGGTGAGCTGAGAAACAGACACTGAAAGAGCCCTAAAGGGGAAAGAATAGTATTTTGACAGAAAACAAAGTGACTTATGCATAATCAAGAAAAACGAACTTGGAGAATGAAGGTTACCAAGGTAACCGCAGACACCTGAACCTGCAAAGGAAATGGTAAAAAAACAAAGAAACCCCCAAACCAACAGAAAAGTAATATATAAAATAAATTTAAAAAATGAAATGGAAAGATTGAGGATTAATAATAATGTATTAAGGTCCAGAAGACTGACTACACATTCTGACTATCTTAGGAGTACTTTACTAATTTTATGAAATTTTGAAGTGACTGACACTCACATGCAACTGTGGATGACTAGAGTATCATGCACCATTGCTTATAGACAACAGTCACTGAAGACAAGATTGGACATCAGACAATTAGAGCTTCAAAAATGTTTTCACTAGTAGCAGATTGTAGAGGCAGGGGTTGTACTGTTCTGCTGGACACACATATCTGGCTGCCCTGGAACCTTAAAATAAGCTTATTCTAAAACCCCATTTATCAACCCCCAAGAGTACCTACAATCTACTTCAGGTGTAAACATCTTTGTCTACTGATGAAGATACTGAATGAAAAAGAAAAAAAAATGGGCATAAGAAATAAATATGGGTAAGAAAGGAAACACTGGTAAGGCAAGGAAAAAGAGAGACATAAAAAGATGTGGGGCCAACTAGCACAGTCTGCCAGCTGAAGATTTGTCAGGCCAAAATTTATGAACTTTTTTTTTCTCAGTCTATTAATAATCTTCATGAGCCTTCTCTAAGATGCTTACATTCATCTCTCCAAGTTTAATAGTGCCACACCAAAGACAAAAGTGTGTTTTCAATTTTGTGTGGGAAGAAATCAGAGCTGAATAGAAAAGTTAAGCTAGTGAACCCCAAGATCTCTTGAAACTACAAAAGGAAAACAGTGATGACTCAAGGGGGCTCAAGCTGGAAGCCATGTTGCACAATGCAGGTTGTTTTGTCACCATGAATTTTTAGAGCATGCCTAAGACAATTAACTTATATGTCCTATAACATAGCCAAAATGACCATGTGGTTACAACACAGTCACACTATAGCATGTCATTTCCTTTAATTTCTTGATTTCTTTTTTTCTTTTTATTGATACTTCTGGCACCATTTAATATAGTAAAGTACAAAATGATGTCCAGAAGTACTGGCTCTAATTCAGCTCACCCTATATGTATATATTTATGTACTACCTTCATAGCACATCTGTGATGGTGATGGAGACATTATTTAAAGTAGACATAAAGGCAAAGTGACAGTAAACTAAACAAAGCATTATATCCAGATTTAATTAGATATTTCTTAGAAATTTTAAATAAAAAATAGTCTAAATGTAATTTATATCCATCAGTTCTATGTGTCTTCCATTTTCTTAGAAGTTTCATTTAGTAGAACTTGGTTATTTCAGAGTAAGAGTGTTGGTGACAGCCATCTAATAAGCAGATTGATCCAGATCAAGCACCCCCATGGAAAGTATGGAAGTGAAAAGGCACAAGAAAACTCCAGATTTATCCAGAAATGAAGGTGGACTGATGTACATCTAAAACAGTGCTTGAACAGAGAAAAAATTAGAGACAAAGATGTTTAGACCTTTTCGAGCGAATCGTGGGAGAGAGTTATTATCATATAAGGACTGAGTGGTAGTTTGGCTAGAGAGGGAGGACACAGAGCCAATCAGGGAGGCGTAGGGGACTGAATTACTGCTCAAAGCTGTAAAAAGTAAAAGCCAATCGGAAACGGGAAACAAATTAGTAACAGCAGTAGACCATCATAATCAATCAATCTCGTACATACAGGCACTTCAGACATGCACAAAACAGAGCCTGGAAATTCAGCTAAGAAGATGTATAAAGGTCCAATTACCCTACGGTAAGCACAAAGGACATAAAACTGAAGAAGATGAGCCTTGCTCATTACAGGAAGAACCTGACTAATTCACCAGCATCATGAATCCGAATCTCAATAATTAGCTTCCTGATAAGGCTATTTATTTGTTGGAACAGAGGATGAACATCCATTCTTTTTTATTTTTATTTACGTACACTTCTATATGCCACCCTATCTTCTTAAGGGGATATTTTATATTAAAAATTTTGTATGAAATATAACTTGACATAAAACTTTCTTTTTCTTAAAAAAAAATGAACCACTAGCACCTTCTGAAATTGGTAGTTTTTTTACTGTATGTAACTCAGTTTCTGTAGGACTCATTTTAGGCACTTACAACTTAACATTTTTTTACTTGTTTCAAATAGTATTTCACATAAAGTGAATTGGTGCCTTTTTATCTTTTAAACAGATATAACATGCTCTACTGAGATAATAAGGCTTTTTTTTTTTTTTTAATAGAACCACTGGAAGACTTTTGCTGTGCAATTACTCTAAGGATTCTAGTGTTCTAGCATATAAATATATAACCTTATTCATTCATTTCTATTGATCAGAGGCATCACAACAGAATATGCTATGAATAGACATTTTAAGATCTCATCCACCCTCACAAAAAAGCATGTAAAAGCTTACTGTAAATTGCATGTGAACAGCTCAAGTGGAACTTCACCCCCCGCCAAAATTGACCTTCCCCCAAATAATTGAACATAGGTGTATTTTTGTGGCTATATATAACAAAATACATTTCTTGAGACAACTTCACATCAACCAACGTACGCTATGAAAACACAAAAAATTAAAAACAAAATACAGCTAAGCTAAAACAGACCCCGAGACATGCTAATAAGTTCAAAAGAAACACAATGCCAAATGCATGCTTTCAATGTTTTTCTTAAATAATAAAGAGATAAAAACATATATTAAATGCTTTTAGAAAAATCAATCATGCAAAGCACAGATGAAAATCTATCCACAGTCAGCCTTTATTTCTAGATTTGGCAGAAAATTGCCAAATCTTCTTATGCAGGCTAGTTGTATCCCTGCTACATGAACTAAAAAGGAGCTATATGGTTTAATTACAGTGTAGAAATATCTACTGGTTATTTTGTGGCAAACACAGAACTAAGGACATTGGAAAATTATGTGTATCACAATTCCAATGCACAGCGAGAGAATACGATCAAAATTTATCAACTTAATTGATCCAGCTGTTAAACTTTTGAAGTGTATTCCCTTACCCACTGACGTAAGTGTACTTGCTGTTAGTATGTTAAATTATGAGTTTGTTTGTGTCTTCTTAGGCTTTCATGTTAAAGGCTTTCCAAAATATCTATGAAGCACACATTTACTTTTAAAGATGGACTTAACGTCTTCCCAATGAATAAAAAAAATATGAATTAGAAATTAAATGGAATGCATAGCTTCTATAATACAGTCCAAACTCCAGATGAACTGAAAATGTAACATACTATCTTCACAGATAATTCATTATGAAATAAGCTGTATTTGAGAATCACATCAAATTAACATTTTATGATTTTAAAGACCCATTTATTACAATACATATTCATTTTTATTTAGTAACACGGTGAAATCAAATCAATCTACATTGATCTAATTCCCTGTATAGAAAAAGTATGAAATAGCAATAGCAGTGCTTTCTCTAATCAGAATAGTAAAAGGAAATACAAATGTAAAATCTGGACATGGAAAAATCTAAAACATAAAATATTACCCTCATGGCAGTAGGAATCTAGCAGCCATTAATATTTATCAAGTGTGCCTTCAGTGTATATTACAACGGAATCAATTGCATTATAAATTTTCTTTCTACAGTTACTGTTAACTCAGACAGTGTTTTTTACTTCTTGCATAAAAAGTAAATTTACAGGATTAGCTATAGGGAGTATGATGCAATAACTAGTCCAAAATAGTTATACATGTGCATATGATATTACAAAATAAAGTCATTCTTTTTCAAGAACTTTCTCCAAAAGTGGGTTAAACACTTTGGAATAAAAGTGAACTTTATTCTACACCAAAGACATTGATTGTTGGATCATGGCAAAATCCAGACTGCAGAGTGAGGCATAAAAACTCCCTACAGTGCTAACCAGGGAACTCTGGTTTCGAGACCCTGCCTCAGAACACCTGTATGTATGTAAAGTCATTGGCTAATATCCTAATGAACAAACAAAAAATCTCCAGACAAAAACATTCTTGCAATGAGCACAAGTATCAACTGTTTCCCAGCTAAGCAGAGTTTGAGTGCCTCTCTCTAGGTTAAACAGCAGCCAAGGAGCATATCTGAGAAAAAGGTGCCCTTTGCACTCCCAAACTGAAATACTACTACAGGTGCTGAAATTCTTCATGTGGTCAAGCTTCAGTTGATTTCTACCACGTAGACAAATCCCATGTTTTCCTTCAATATTACCATTATTCTCATTAAAAAAAAAAATACATACCTACATAAACGAAGGGAAAAACATCTCTGCTAACTGGCAAGGCAGTTGAATAAATCCATACACTACCTTTTCCATTTTTATTTGCAGCTTTTTCCCTTGGAATTCATTTTACTCTATTTCTGCCTTATCTTGGAAATAGGTAGTGTAACTTCATTTGAAACTTACTAAGCATTTCATGAACATTTACTTATTGAACAAAATATTAGAATGTTTAATTCAGAGTTGTAATAATTTTAATTATTTTCTTATCGTTCAAAGCATCTTATTTAATTGGTAAGAGATAATAAGATAATTGTTTAATTGGCATCCAATTACACAAATTACTTATAAGTGTGACACATTTTGTACTTAAATGAATAAAAAAATACGCACTTTTCAGGAATGACTCAGTCTAGATCTTTGCCTGATTGGCAGATTGAAGTCTTTCTCTGAACCTCGAGTCTCTCATAACCCACTCAAACCACTTAACATCAGTTATTTTCCTCTATACAAACCACAGTCTAAAGTGTTTCCGTGTTTTATCAGATCTTTGTGAGTGTTTAATTATTTTCTCTTTCCTTCTCAACCCTTAGCCTCCCAAGAGGCTTACTGACTTAACAATTTGCATGATAGATTAATGAATATAATCTCATATTTTGTAGGAAAACTGTAGAATGAGAAGAAGGCAAATGATCCTCCTGCGGGCACTCCAGCTCGGGAAGAATAACAGGCACATAAATGTAATCCCTTATGCTACAGAGAGATTGGGTATTTTCATTAAACAAAACAAACAAACAAACAAAAAAACCAACAAAAAACACCCCCTGCGCAGCAGTGACCCACTCACTGGCATATGGGCTTATCTAACAAATATACTTTTTTTTTTTTTTTGAAAACACATATGGACATGGGTTCTTGTCCTCAGATGTAGAACTGTGGGCTATTCAAAATGTCAAGACAAATGTCAAATACATCTATGGAGTTACTCCATCCAGAGATGAATTTGAAAGCCAGAGATGAATTTGAATCTTCTTGGAAAAGGTAAGATAAAAAACAATTTAGGTAAATAACATGTAAGTGAGGAATGCAGTTCTTATTTACATGGCAAGAAATATGATAGGAAAGTAGGGAATTTAGTATAAAACACTCTTTCCCATAATTTCTTTCAAACAGTTATATCTATTTGTATCCAGAATATTTTTACCACAGCAGGAGATTTGTTTTCAAATTATCCTGATAGCTATATCCGATCAGATCCTATTTTAACAATAAGACATTATTTCAGGATTTTTTGGAAAGATGATGTTTGGAAATCCCTTGAGGGATTAAAGTGTATGACAACCTTGCCTTTTATGGGAGTATTTAATTTATCTTTCCTAGTGGAAACTGGCAATTTAATTATATCAATGTATTTTTTTTTTCTCCTCTATTAGTTTAAATTTAGCGTGTTTGTATTATATAAATATATATATGTATATGCTCATATTTATTTATTTATTGGAATCAATACTGTGCCTGGAAAGTATGTGGATACTTTCACAGTCTAAATGAAGATATTACAATAATGATGTTGAATCATCTATTCTAGTAGATTGTACTGACTCTATGTACACTATAAAGGCACGTTCACTGCTCTGTCATTTAAATCATATTTTGGCAAATGTTCAGAATTGGCAGCATCCTACAGAGTTGATAAGGGATATGAGGGATATTGCATACATTTTATCAAAAAATAAACAAAGAAAAACAATGTCCCCTCTCTAAACAAAATAAAAATAACAACACATAACACTAACACCGACTTCTTCCTCCTTCTCTTGGTCCTCTCAACTGCCTGATTTGCCCCAATGGCTGGGTTTTTTTTTTTTTATGGTTGTAAACTTTACCACGCTACTGAGAGAAAAGGCACCACAACAAAAACAACAGCTGGTATCCTGAATGTAGAGCCTTTCTGCTCTTCCTCTCGCTGGCTCTGCCTGGAGCGACATTTCATGACGTGTTACCGGATGGAGTTGGATAAACACTCCAGCAGAACCTAAGTGCCTAAGATCAATGCCATTCAATCATCTGATATACAGTGAAGACTCTCAAGACTCTCTGTTGGACTCCTTAAAAGAAATGGTATTTCTAATTCAAGTTAATAAACTGAGTTTCTGCTTCTAATAGTATGGAATTTTCACTGAGGTTATCCTAGTTCATCCTAAGAACTATTAAACAGCAAGAAAAATCTGCAAGGGTAGGATTTTCTCCCTGATATTTTTTTTGTGTGCTGAATAACATAACAGTCTGATCGTAAACTAGCAATCTTAGGTGCTATAAATCATAAATTCTGTTCTGAGCTATATATTTTTTTATAAATTTGTAAATCTTCATTTTACAAAGAAAGGTTTACTTTCAAGGAAGAGATCTCATAATAGAAATAAACTTCAGATACTCTGTTGAACTAGCTTCACAGAAAACTAGTTTCAGAAACTATAGCACTATAAAGAAATGTACACATCTTGCCAGTTCTCTTCAGATCAATGAGGTAGAATTGCAGCAGTTAAAAATGCCATTTAAATGAAATGTTAGTAAGATTTGACAGATTTTTTTCTTCACACATTTTACTTTTACATGAGACAAACAATAAATGGGTAGGTAAGACTCCATATTTAAACACTCAGTATACAGTTAATGACTTGCTTCAGAACCTATTAATCTCTACCAACTGTCAATATTTTTTTTCACATTTGAAACATTTGTAGGTGTACTTCTACCTCTATAGAAACCTTTAAAATTTAGTCATGAAAATTTTTGATACCTTAGGGAACAATTAGTGAACAAGTCTAATTCTATGTTAATGTTCCTGACTTGATCGGAAGCACAATTTTGAATCAAATATTTTTGTCGTTCTCAATTACTGCACTTGGATTCATAGTGTGTAGAGGACTCAGGACATACTGAGGAAATTCTTGGATTTAGATCCAACTAAATGAGAGGATTCACTCCACAAACATACCTAATGAGCTCCAAATACTGAAGAGAATTCAGTCTACCAAAACAGAGTAGAGCAAATCCAAGGTAAATCTCAACCCTTCAGACTTTTCTCCTCCCCTCTGCTTGTGGATGTGGAGGCTACAGCCCCAAACACCTTGCTCTGCAGATCCACTCAGTAGGGGCAATGCCAGCTTAACCCCTCCGTAATACATTGTATGTCATCTTTTTCAGTTAATCTTTCAAAATCTCAGATACTTAATTTCCTGCTTTTACATTGCTGAATTGATTATAATTGTTATTATCATTGTGCTTAGTGTAATATATTTGACAAACACTGTGCTCTGGATAAATTACGAAGATTTGATAACTAATTAGAATCAGATTGGGGCATGCTAATAGATAATGAGTCTACTAGAAAGCATCATGACCAAAATACAGACAACTTTAAAAATAACATATCCACTCATGCAAACCAATACTATTTTAAATATTTCCCTCCTGCTGTTTTTCTCTCCTGCTGTTTTGTGACTTAACAAATAAAAACAGCAAATTGGAAATAAAATATTCTGCAGGGTGTTTTTTCTACCTTTCAGGATTACTGACATATTAATACATCCTTCGCACCTACTCCACAACCTGATTTCAAAAGGCAAGACCATTTATCTAGCTAGTATTTCTTTCCTGCTTTGTACATTTGCAATGCAGCAAAACTTCTAGTAGTTTTGACAGACTCCCTGATAATACAATAGATTTGAGAGAAATTTACTTGCAAAAAAGGAGACATAGTATATACAATTAATAAATAAAGGGATATATTTTCCCAATAATATCTTCTAATATTCTTGAATCTAATCAGAGCACATAAGACATCTGCACATAGCATGCAACTTTTTGGGTACTCTTCTTAAGACCAATAATTTTGCTTCATGTAGGACTTTTTTTTTACAGAAAGAAATTAAGATTTTATCTCCGAAAGAGACTGAGAAAGAAATATGTCTTGTGAAATTTCACAAGCAATCAAAAAACGTTTACTTAAACAATCAAGCTTTCTGCTCTCTAGTAGCACTGCTGCTCGCAGGGTGTCATCACATAGCTCTCAGTGAGGTTTACTCTCTCTTACCTGGAGTTTGAAAATTAAGGCGTCGCAGCTCCACTGGGTCTGTGGGATGATGAGAGGGCACCTCCTTGCTGTTGGGTATGCTGCTCTTCCTAGAGTCAGATTCGGCCCTCTTCCTGCATGGGGAAAGTGAATGCATGTAAACATAAAGCTGAGGTCTTGACTATACAAATACAGATACCTGAATTTAATCATTATTATCTAAAAGTGAGATGCTTCTTTCTGAAAGAATATTTGATCCAGTGTAAAAGTAAAATAATTATGCATGCTGAGTAGGGCAAGTACAGTTTGCAGAGGTAGGAGGAATTTAAATATAAAAATGTCAGAGGGAAAATTATTGCATTCTGCAGCAGATTGATCCTCTAGATCATCTTTCCAGGCAGCAGAATAATGAACTGGCACAAGACAAAACATGAAAGTTAAAAAATCTCACACCATCTCTATTCTAAAAGCTATCTAGCTACAGCAATATTAAATGTAGTTACTCAATTCTGCAGGATGTAATTAAAAGATAACATGAAAAGCTGTAATCACTGAATACTTCATATTTTATATACACAACTCTGAACTGCTTTCTAACAAACAACTTACATTCTTTAGATATTTCCAGGATGACAGAGAACAGCAAAGAAGACTGTTTTCCTGATTCCTTTCTAAGAAAAAAGAGTCTGCTGTGCTGTACTTCGTCTCTGAAAGGGGTGTACAACACAGTCTTCATGCACCTGATCACAGCTACATATTTAAGGTTCAGATTTTATCTGAATGCTTTTGAAAAAAAAAAAAAAGCTGCATTTTCTGTGAAAATTCATTTATCTTGCCAAACTGTAAAGAGAGAGGAGTCTATGTCTGTTCTGGTCCTGAGTGTCACGGTTAAACGGACTCCCAATATGTGAGAGTATAATCTTTTCTTTTAAACCACACAGAATATATTACATGGAAAATATCCACAACTCCATATTTTTATGTAGGAATCTAGAAATTTAATTCCTGAATCTCCAGTGGAATCCCTCATCACTCATTCCTTGAAGCGTCCTAAATGAAAACTCAAAATGCTTGATATTACTCATGTAATATAAAATGAAGATTAAAAAAAGCTGCAGAGAGCTAGATTTCAGGAAAAAAAGAGTATATTAAAATCTACTTAAAATATACTTAAGGGTTACCATAGCTAAACCTTTTTTTGGGGCGGAGGGGTGGGCACAGTTTCTATGTTTTGTCTAGTATGCCACTCCTTTTTTTTTCTCTTTTTTCTTTTTCTTTTTACTGCCCAAGTGACTCATAAGGTAGCTGCACTAAATCGCTTACTATTCTGCTGGGTTCCCTCTTAAAAATGCTGATTGATTTCCCACTGTTCTTAAACTGCTGAACACCTGTTGGTGTTCAGAGAAAGTTCCATAATGCTGAAGATTTCAAAGACTGTGCACAGAAGCCAAACAACAACAATATGGTTGCAGGAATTTTGATTGTTGCTTGGAAGCTACTGGCTTTGTGGAAAAGAAAAAAAAAAAGGTGTTTTGTTACAAAAAGGTTCCATTTGTTCTCTGGTAAATTGCTAACAATTATATTACCTCCTCCTTAGCGAAGATATACATATTTAGACTTGATTCTTTTTAATTTTTTTTTAATTATTACGGAAGGGCTCCTTTGCAATGCTTTATTAACTTTGCAGCTGCCACAGCAGCACATTACCCAGCTATTTCCTTTCAAGTAAAGGTATGTAGTGCATCCTTCCATTTTCAGAGTGTATTTTCATCTTTAGTTCTTACTCCTAAAGCTTGGGATGAATGGAGCTGCCTATTTACCTTTTTTCCACAGACAGCATATGTCAGTGGCCTACACAACTCACATTCAATTCATATATTAAATTCATATATTCATATTTATATATTCAATTCAATCCATATATTAAATCTTTTCTAATTATATACATAAATATTTTGAACATATACTATAGACCAGTATAAGAACTTATTATTCATTATGATACTTAGTATCATGGTGGCTTTTGCAACTTTTCAGTCCACATAAATATCACAATTGTTTCTGATTATGTCAGCAAGGATGCAGGGGACATGTAGAAAAATGCACTAAGGAAAATAAGTCTCCCTAAAATGTATCTATCTCATGAAATCACAAAAATCAAACCAAACTAAACCAAACCACCACTACCACTACCAAAACAACAAACAAAAAACACTGAAACTTGACTGTATATGCTGCATTACTTTCATCCTTATAAACAACATAAAATATCTGAAACAAATACTTGGAGTTACCAACTTTGCTGCCTACATTCATTTAGATTGACAGACATACTATTTTAGATTATTATCATGATAAATGTCTTTTTTTTTCTCTCTTTCTCCTTTCCTGAAATAAATGGAAGGTGAATGCTTTTCACTTCTCACCTGTCAGGTTTACTGCTCCATTTTAATGCAGCAAAAAAGGGAAAAAAGGTTAAATGTTAGTTGATCAGCAGCAAAAAGAGTAACCATGACAACAGAGGATGCAAGAAATGTTGTCCTACAGTGAAGATATGTAAGTAACAAAAATTAGGAAATGATAGTTCATCAAAACATTTAATGTTTTGACATCATAGAGTAAATGGGGGACACAAGGTTAAGTTCAAAGAGAAGCTTCTGCTGCTGAAGAAAACATTTCTATGATAATCTCCTATACTTTTTGATAATGTCCACAAAATAATCACCTCATATTTTAACCAGTAAAATAATGGAGAATGTATCTATCTATCTATCTAAGTTAGCATGCCATCGGTAATACCGCTTTCAGAGGTGTAATGAAATCTTTAAAGATTTTTTAGAGAGAAGAAATTTCTAGAGAGACGGGGACAGAGATTAGGGAGAAAGGGAACAATAAACACATGAGCTAGTCTTGACCCAAATTAAAGAAAAACAAAAGCAGACATCAGACATCTATTTTATAAAAACTGGTAATAAAATGGCCAAAATTTTTAAAGGTGCCATGACAAGTAAGGTTATCATGAATCTTTCTCCAATTATCTGTTAAATCCCTGTTTAGTGCTAGAAGGAGCACTTGCCAGAGATCTACCTATGTAGATATATATCTATACAGATAGATTTATATATCTGTGATCTAGACAGATATGCTGAACAGAGAAAATATGTTATTAGCAAACAAGTTCTACTATGCACAGAACTATAAATACAGAACTTTGCCCGTATATCTTTCTATTGACAATAATAACAAGAGTTGTTATCAGGGTGTTTTTTTTTTCTTTTTTTTTCTTTTTTTAACCAGAAGTATAAACAGATCATATTACTCACATGCAGTGTTAAAGAGGCCTTCACCGTCACATTCCCCCATCTTGATTTTTTTTTAAATATATCTCTCCTTTAGAAGTATTTTGTTTTTATGACAGCCCAAAATCTAGGGCCTTTACTCAGGTCCTCTCAAAGTTCCATACATTTAAAAGATTCTAGCTAAGGTTCTTCTCCTCTGAACCAAATCAAAAAGCTGCACTTCATATAAACAACTAAGATAAAAAAAATGTCAAAAGAACTATTATTTCTTTTTCCTAAGAATGGAAGAATCCTGCACAAACGTTGACTCAAGAAAAACTTGAGCAAAATTTCATCCTACAACAGTGATGAAGAATAGCAGCAAGAATTCAGAAGCTGGTTAATTTGTTCCTTTGCATTTATATGCTTCAGATATATATGGTTTCTTTATAGCTTGTCAGGTTCCGAAATACACTGAACTTTTTTGATCTCTGTAACATTCATTAATTGGTTTACCATCTAAATCATCTAAATCCAGCTTAACTGAACATACACAATACATTCAAAAGTGAGTCAAGGATTTACTGCGGGTTTGGCTAAGCCATAGGGTGCAGAAGGGTTTACTGCTTTATCAAAAACAGCCTGGGATATAAACTGTGACTCAGACTAACAGTCATGGTAATAGTTAGGTTTTGCCTCTAAGGGACACTCAGTCTGCACCAGCTCTATATCTAGATAAGTGTTTGCCTTTGTTTGAGATTTTGGATATAAATTTTACTACCTTCTGTATTTTAGTCCATGCTTGAACTAGGAAAAATTATACTTTCTCAAAGGCAAAAATATGACCAAAATGAAAGTGAAAAGGAAGTTGCATTTAATTAATTTACTTGTATCACTGAATTTGAAGGTGTAGGTTTTTGTCTAGCAGGTTAAAGATTCTGTACTCTCCACTCCACAACCATTATCTCCCTTTGTTAGGACTGCAGAATGGTATCATGGCTCCTTTGAAGGAACATATAGAACTCCTAAATAGTCAAGCAAGTAAAGTTTTACTTCTGAAAAAAAAAAAGTGTGTTTACTAATTTATTTACTATTTTACTTATTTATTTTGTAAGAGCAGTCGAACACTGGAATGGGTTTCCTGGAGAAATTGTGCAGTCTCCATCCTTGGACACCCTTCCACCCTGACTGGATGGGTCCTGGACAATCTGCTTGGAGCTGGGGGTTGTACCAGGTCTCCAAAGGTGCCTGCCAAGCTCTGTTACTCTGTGATTACGCAGTCCTGCCAACTCTTCCTCACTCAGCACATTGTCTCAGTTACATAGGACACTATGTTGCTGCCATATCCAAAGACAACAAAAGGTGCTGCTCAATGTTTTTTCACCTATTCAGTTAAATATTAAACTGAGATGACT
The DNA here is from genome assembly GCF_059628265.1 of Tinamus guttatus. Classification (NCBI taxonomy): domain Eukaryota; kingdom Metazoa; phylum Chordata; class Aves; order Tinamiformes; family Tinamidae; genus Tinamus; species Tinamus guttatus. The sequence continues at coordinate 28,589 of NW_028289690.1, read as the reverse complement.
TTTTAACTATGTTCAGATATATGATGCAAAAATGTTTCTATGGAATAGCTTTGACTTTAGGAAAAGTGAATGCTGTAGCAACCACTTTCGTGCATTCCATTAACAACTATTCTAACTGTCTGGGTACAAAGTGACCAATAAAAAACAAAGGGGTCAAACATGCACTGCTAGTCTTCAGGCAACTTATGTGATACTCAGTGACCCAGATGATAACTTATCCATACTATCTGATAGCATCTGATGTTTTATATCAGAGCCAGGCTTCTCCTCTTGAGAAGACTCCTTTATAAATTGCAGTCATTCTTTCTCTATGACTGAAATTAAAATGAAAAATTATTATTGTAAATCTTGGATTTAGCAGCCCATGTCTGTTCATGGGGACTTCTACAGACAAGGGGAAATTAAGCACAGCTCACCATTATCTGAGTTACTGTACCCTTTACACTTGAAAAGACAGCCGCCTTCTTTCCACGCCAAATCTCCCATTCTCAATATATCAAATTCTAGTTATTAGCCTGAATATTTATTGCCTATACTTTCTAGGAACTCTTGAAAAAAAAAAAAAGGCCAAATTGTACAGAGATATGTTCTGTTTCTTAAAGTACAGGATATCTATCTATCTATTTATATATTTATAAAACATCCGGGCTGTGCAAAAATATTGCTATAAACTTACATCTGCACATGTAAATGTTTAAAAACATGTTTACATGTTTTTGTCAAACTGCTGTTTTTCCTCTTCACAGTTGATTTCTTTGCAGAAAGTGCAAAATGTGTTGATTTTTTTAAAAGCATGGAAAGCACGGAAAACATGTTGATTATTGTCTTATTAAGAGCTTATAGTTTAAAAAGGTGGATTTTATTTTCTTAAAGAAACCATCAGTTTTGTTTACTTCAATGTTGTTTTCAACATTGTCATTTAATACTTCTATTATGTTAACACAGTAGAAAGACAAAATTTTAGCTTCAAAATATTTCTTCATTAATTTAGTGAAGAAATCCAATGTTATGACTATTTTGTCCTTTTCCAGTTGTAAACTTCTGGGCATGAATATAATCTCTTAACCAACTTACTTTGGTTTCCACTGAATAGCATTCTACCTTGACCCATTTTTCTATATCAGTCTTCCTGTCTCCCTGCTAAAGACTAAAATGAACTATAAAGATATATTTGCAAAATCTAAATTCTTATATTTACTTTATCTGTTTCTTCAGTCTAATAAGACAATTCAGATTTATTAACATGTGTAATCACTATATATTGCTTCTGGATTTGATGGCATGTAGTCAGATTGCTATAATTAATTAAATTATGTAATGGACTGAGACCTTACAGTAGGGCCCTAAAAATCTAACGCATTTTCTTCTGAATTTCTTCTGTGAATTTATAAATGCTTAAGCATTTATACTTAAGCAATGACTTAAGCAAGTAATTATAAATTACTCCTCATAATAATACATGGAAAATTGTCTCTCAGAAGTAGAAAACCAGGAATGAATGTTGCTTTTAGCTTATTCTTTCTTAACCTTCTCCACCATTTTTAAAATCTTACTTTCTGACAGGTCTTTTCTGTACAGATTTCTTGTGACATAAGTAGAAGCATTATTTTTTAGCCATGTGGGTATAATATTTTTGTGGATATAATATCTGAAGCTTGACTAATACTAATATAGATTGTGCCATTACATATACAAAGTAAGTTATTCTAGTACAAGTCAGGATGATCATCCTTTGGTAGAACTGCAATCATTTCTCAGACAGAATTTGTTAAAATGATGCAGTTTAACAACATTTGTATCTTGAAACAAAATAAAATAAATCCAGATCCCCACTTCTCCAAATATCTCTGCTACTACTAGTAAACAACAGATGGAAAATGTGTCCCCCAATTTCTTTGTATGAAATTCTTTTGACAGTGCTACTGATGAGCAAGTTTTACCTGCTCATTTGTTCAATATGTCTATAGTTTTTTTTTTTTTTTTTTTTTGTTAATAGAATGTGAAGGTTGTAATTATGTATTATGGCCCATAAACGCAAACAAGCACAGAGGCAGTTGCACATCTGCTTTATATGCCATTGTTAGGATTTGTTTTGTAATAAGGGAGAAATTAGACTTTTAATAGTGCAAAATAGTCAGAGGAGAGGAGTACTTCACTTTCAGTGTATCTCTAACAGCCTGTCTTTGAAGTGACAGACAGGCACAAACAGAGGTTCACTGGTATTAATCCCTAAGACAGTAGGTACTAATGGAAGCCTTCAGGAGGCATCACACCTGCAAGTGACAGACCATATACTATGCTGCAGTATCATTATGACTCTAAAGAACATCATTATAAGTATCTGTTTGAAATCCAGAGCTCAGGTTACCTCCAGACTGATTCGTTTTTTAAAATGATGAAGAGAGAATTATTTTCTCTTCTTGAAACCTGAAGTCTGTTGGCATGCAACTTCAGGTGTTTTTGACTATGTACACTTACAGTAGTAAAGAAAATGTAAGATAATGACTAGCAGGATTTAAACACTTCACAGCAGGTAAGAAAATTATAGCCATTAGTTTTAGGCTCAATTTAATGAAATTATCTTTCTCAAGGCTTTTCAAGTTCATAGTGTTCTCTAATTATGCTTTATAAATAAGTTTTCCAGAAGTGCCTTGAAGAAAAAAATCATTAAAATGATCTTTATTTTTCTTAGTACCATGCTTTTGATTCAGTGTCTTGGCCCTCATGTACTCATTTACATTGTAAAAAGCTGCCATGTACAAGTTAAGGCCTTATACACAGTTTTCATCCAGTAAGTTGTAAGGCACAGGAAAGTCCTCTGTGTAATAGAAAACCTACATATGAATCATGGACAGTGAATGAAGAGTAAGTCGAGTTTGATCTGATTTGAAGATCAGTAGAAAATAGCTATTGATCTCACAATTCAGAGCTTCAAATTCATATAGATATGTTGCCAAATTGAGGCCAACTGTCAAAAGTAAAAGCTCAGATTATTTGAGTGGAGATGAAAGTCATGTTTAACATCAAGCTGAATGTAATTCCTAATGTATTACTACTACAGTTCTAAAAATAAGATTCAAAAACTGAAATGTGCTCATTTTGTATATATTTATATGAAGGCACATTTTATTCACAAACATATTTAAAGTAGAAAAAATATTTAAATGCAGAAATGTTAACACAATGTCATCAGCAGAAAAATAAACCCATATGACTATAATTTTGGAAACTTTACTTTCAGACAGAAATCTAATAAAATATCTGCAGTGTTATGGAAACCATTAATACATAGATGCATCTCACATCCCAGAAGATGGCAATTACTATTTTAGCACAGATTAGTTAGTGTGGAACGATATCAAAAATGACCAATACATCAGAAAGCTACATACACTGTAAAAGAACTAAACGATAAATTTACTTACCTTTTATAAAGAAGTATAGCAATAACAATACAGATGATAAACACTACTGCAAGAACTGGTCCTACAACCCAAATCAAGCCTTCTTCCTCATCTGTAATTGGCTGAGGATCAAGATCCATTGACACAACAGGATCAGAATACGGGCTGGTTGCATACATAGTCTATACAAACAAAATAAATATTACTTAATGATAAAGAAGTATTTAAAATAATGAATAGTCTAGATCTAAAATACATCTGTACAAAACAATGATACAAAGAACACATTAATGAAACAAAAGGCAGACTGAAAGTTTTGCTGTTATTTCCGCCTTTATTTTGTGACACAGTCCTCTTTGGAACACTTAGTAACTGAAAAAGGGAGTATAAGAATAAAGTGTTATAGAATTCAAGGCCTATAATCCAGAAATTGCTCAGTATGGGGTTTTGTTTTGTTTTGTATTTTATTTCATATTGGTTCAATGGTGCTAAACTTGTGCTTGCAAAATATATGGAAGAATAGCTATGAAAAAATGAAAAAACTATAGAGTAAAAATGAAGTGGACTATATACAAGAGGTTCCTGGAAAAGAGCCCCATGTCAAGAGTGGGATGCAATTTAGCTAGAGTCAAAGGGACTGTAAGAAAGAAAATGCTCTCACTAAAGATGGAGACTTCTTGAATTTAAGACAGAAAAACAGGGAAAGCCACTGAAGATTCTGAAGGGAATGTAAACACTGCAAGTCTCTAAATACTCAGGCCTGGCATTAGAATTAGGAACTAAGTGGAGCGGTCAAAAATCTTTTATGGTACCAGTTTGTGTGAAGCCAGCTGGCCTAAAATAACAGCTGTGTTAAAAAAAGAAAATGCTAACTTGTTTTTATCCTCCTCTGACCAGAGATGCGTGATCTGAGGCTGAGTGTGGAGCTAAAATTACAGACAGGTGGGCAGAGCAGCCAGCTCTCTAAAACAAGACGATGTAAAGATTTCTGAGCTATGATAAAGTCAGAACCAGAGGATGGCTTGTCATTATTTCTGGTCTTTGCTGGGATATCTCTGCCTGTGGTAAACTAGGAAGAGAGCTACGGTTCTGGCAGAGACTGGAAAACTTGATTTGAAACTGGTTCAGGAATGCTGAGACAAGATAATGAGGAAAGAGGTACGAGTTCTAAGGTAAGAATGACAAAATGCAATGGGGCAGAAGAGACATGCTTAGACTGTCTTCTGAAACGTGCCATGAGTATGTCACATGACAAGTGACATCAAAGAGAAAATATTTTACACCTTATTTGTCCTGTTTGTCCTCTTTTTGGATACTGGGTTAGGACAGAACCAGGATTTAGAGTAGGAGATAGGACAGAAAAAGATGAGGCACTGACACTAACTGGTATTAAGCTAAAACCTGTGATGACCTGTGATAACCTTTCCTTATTTATATTATCAGCCAAACATCTAATAATCTGTGATAACTGTTTATAAATTGGGGAATCTCCACGTTGATTCCCCGAAGCATCAAATTTTACTGAGTTATTTCTCAGCTCCAGTGATCTTGCAAAGATGGAAGAAACAGGCCTATATAAGAAACATGGCTTTGTACTCAGCTTCTTCCTTTGGAGCAGGCAGACCTTGAACAACAAGAAGAAAAATCCCTTGCAAGTTACAATTCCCCAGAATTTTCAGCTCCTACTGTCCCTTCACATCCATCTGCCCTCTGCCCCCTCAAAAAAGACTATATTCAGAGCAGTTAAATAAATGGAAGTTAACTTTTATGAACTCATGCTCTCTGTGGCAATTTCACACTAGTCATCACACAAATCTTACAGATGTTAGGCTAAATCAGATGTTTCCCCTGTGGTAAATTTACCAATGCCTTTGAAGAACTGTAAAAATAGTAGGCCTTTGGATATAGCATTTAAGCTGTAAATTCGCAACCCTACTTATTCCTGCTTTTCTATCCTTCATCTCTTTAAAAATGCAATAATCTCTAAATGATCTGAAGGAACGATGCCTTAATTAATATTTAATATTAAATAAGAAACATTATTTTATATTGAAAAGAAAAAAAAAAAAAAAACTAATATAGGTGTTCCTCACATGAATATTTGGACCTCTAGCTTTATAGCAAAAATCTGTCCAGTATCTCTGTTTAGAAACTTTATGATGCAGCCCTCAGAATGGTTTCTCTTTGTGGCCATTGTCAAAAAGTAAAAGGGAAATTCTGATCTATATTGTGGCTTGAATTCAGATTATTGGTGTAGTAATTTCCTTGAGAAGCTCTGTGTGATGGGATTGATAGGCTTTTCACAAAAAGAGAAGGCAACCCAATTTTTTTATATGTGGTCGCTGACTGTGTGCCTTTTTTTCCTAGGTGCTCAACGAGAAACACAACTTAAAGATTAGCCGAACATTTCCCATTGCTAATGTGCTGAAATCAATGAAGCTGTACTTTAAACAATAAGAATGACACAGAAATGTTAAATGGACTGGAGGGAAAGAAAATACATAAGCTTTTCATGTTAGTGCAACTGAATTATGAATAAGGTTATCGTACTATCATATCACTGGAACTCTTTATTCCTCAATTATTTTTAGAGATGGGTAAGGAGCATTTCATTTTAGCATTCTCCACCATCTCTCAGTTACAGTTAAAAATAGGGAATCATAGAATCATAGAATGCTTAAGGTTGGAAGGGACAACTGGGTGGTGAAAAACCTCATGCAATTCAACAAGGCCAAGCGCAAGGTCCTGAACCTGGGGAGGAATAACCCCAGACACCAGTAAAGGCTGGGGATCGACCTTCTGGAGAGCAGCTCTGTGGAGAAAGACCTGGGTGTCATGGTGGACGACAAGTTGACCATGAGGCAGCAGTGTGCCCTCGTGGCCAAGAGGCCAATGGGATCCTGGGGTGCAGTAAGAAGAGCCTCTCCAGCAGGTCGAGGGAGGTGATCCTGCCCCTCTACTCAGCCCTGGTGAGGCCGCATCTGGAGTATTGTGTCCAGTTCTGGGCTCCACAGTACAAGAGGGATGTGGAGCTGCTGGAGAGAGTTCAGCGCAGGGCTACAAGGATGATCAGGGGCCTGGAACATCTGCCCTGTGAGGAGAGGTTGAAGGAGCTGGGCCTGTTCAGCCTGGAGAAGAGAAGGCTGAGAGGGGATCAGATCAGCGTCTGTAAGTATCTCAAGGGAGGCAGTGAGGAGGATGGTGCTGGCCTCTTTTCAGTGGTGGCCACTGACAGAACCAGAGGAAATGGCTGGAAACTGAAGCAACAAAAGTTCCACAGGAACTTAAGGAAAAATTTCTTAACAGTGAGGGTGACAGAGCACTGGAACAGGCTGCCCAGAGAGGTTGTGGAGTCTCCTTCTCTGGAGATCTTCAAAACCCGCTTGGATGCAGTCCTGTGCCACGTGCTCTAGATGACCCTGCGTGTGCAGGGATGTTGGACTAGATGACCTCTAGAGGTCCCTTAAGCATTCTGTGACCCTGTGATTCTTATTTCAAGTGGCTGACCCAGCAAATTTAGCTGTCGGTTTAGGAACCAACTAGAAAAGTATTGTGTGACACATTGCATGTTAAAATGTTAGTGTGTATTGTAACTTCAACAGTCTTGTTTCTGCCTCTGTTTAATTACTATTTTTTTAGTAATATCACACACAGCTAGATTAGCATAACTTTGGAATAAAGGACACAGGAATAAAATGAACTATATAAAGAGAAATTACAGCTCATTATTTAGCTCACCTCAGAAATTCTCTATATTATTGAATCATTTTTTAGTTTTCTAACAATTCACTGATAAAGCGGAGAGGAAATTACTATCATTCCAGAAGCTTGCTGTGTATATCTCTGATTCAACAGATCTTTCTAAGAATTTTTGGTAACTAGCACTGCTATTCAATGGTTGTCCACAGGCAGAAGAGGACCTCTTCTGTTAAAGACTTTGGGGAAGATGCTGCTGTGAAGTTCTTGCCTCAGTAACTGTGTCAATGATCTCAAATAACAGAAACTGTAATTTACAAAGGATCAGAACAGACCTCATAAAAGGTGATCCTTAGTGTTCTATTATACACATAGGCAACAAATACAGATGCAAACAGAAAAAGGTAATTTCAAGAAATTACCCAGAAATAGGTGACTTTTGAGATGCTCTGGCATGTGCTGTAGAGATTTGGTTTTTGGGAAGTGGAATAAGCATTGAAAAAATGTTTTGATGATTATGGAAAGGTAAATATGAGATTAAGAAAGGGTGTATAACTTACAGATTCCGAGTGCTCCATTACAGCCAACACAAAGAAGACATATTCTTGACCACTCTGGAGTTGCTTATTCTCAAAGCCACCATAATGCTTTTTATCCCCCAGCGTGAACTCGGTAGGAAGAACGTCAAAGTGAGCTGCAATATATGGCTTTAATTCAACTTCTCTCCCAAGACGAATGCTTCTGCGTTTCCTAGATATCTCCTTAAGCAGCTTTATAAAGAGGGGAGAGGAAAGAGAGAGAGAAATCAAAACCATAAAGATTAAAGCAACTTATCGACAGTGGAATGAGAAAATTTAATTCATCACCAGGAACTAAAAAATATGGGACTACATCAGTTCTTGCGAAATCTTCCTATTTCTTGCCACTCATGTTAAGATAAAATACTAGGTTGCAAGTGCACTACAAGCACAGGTCAATTAGATCAATATTTGGTACCTGATACTGTTGTCTTTGCAAATAAAAATTAAAAACCAATAAAGTAATATACCTTTTCTGTGTAAAATAAGTGAGTCACTGATAGTATTTTTTTCTTTCTCTGTGCCTATGCCAGAATTTCTTATCTACAGGTTAGTATAACAGAACTGATTAAAGGAAATTATATATTTAAATGTGCAAACATATAGCAAAATTTGGAAAAACACAAATCCCAAATTGTAAATTTTAACATTTTTTTGCCCTGAGAATTCTGAAATACAAACTCATTATTAACTAGTTTGGAGAAAATTATAAACAAATATAGACAACAACTTTTTTTAAGAATGGTAATGTTTTTGCATTTCCAAAACAAATCTCATGAAGATTATTTGTAAATATTAAATTCCTCAAAGTTGAAAGAAAATTATTTTTGTTTTTTAACTTATTTCACAAAAGTGAATGGAAGCACAGAAGAGATTATGGGAATGATTTATAAGCATATCTTCCTATCAAGAAATTCACAATAATTGTATTTGCTCAGAAGCACCAAAATCTGATGCTTCATAATTTGTTCAACACTATATAACTGTTCAGTGACAAGAATAAACAGAGGACTCCATGAATTGTAATACCATTATTTTCCTGTTGCTATACTAAAAAATAACTACATGATATACATAACCTACATGAACATTCCAGATTTAAGTTGCATAATATGTCTCAAAATATAAGTTTTCCTCATGTCATTAAATATTTTTACTGATGAACAAATAAATCTTGTATCGGCACATCTGTAACAAGATTAAATCAAACTTGTAAAACACATTTTAAATAATGAAGGAAATAAAGCTTTGCTGATGAAATGTAAACTGATGAATTACTAATCAAAGCAGACAAATACCTATTCAATAACTTTTATGACTTTAGATATAGTGGCGTTCAACAAATATTAATTTGAATGTTTACAAGGAGTCTGAAGTTTTTCTAGGTGGTAAGTGTTGTCTTCTAAGTCTGACCCACTATTCTCTTGTTTTTCACTTATGAAACTTACTCAATGTTTTGTTTTAATGCCAAAGAAATAGACTCATACTGCAACTACAATTTTTTTCCAAGGTCACAGAGTTGTTTTAAGCATTGCAGTACACAAGCAGTGCTAATACAATGGATAAACACATTTATTTTTATGAGTAGGAGGCAAATCTCCAGAGCCAGATACACATCAATAAAAAAAGAGGTTAAAATTCAATTTCTACTATACATTTTAACGAATATGCTTATTCAGGGAAGTCTCAGCCCTTCTCCAGTGTTACATTCCAGTTTAGCTAGCCTTCCTAATGTGGGATCTTTTATTTTGCAATAATACAGTTAACAATTCCGAAGCACACTAGACAATCTACTATTCCTTGTTCTATGGACACGGAAGCTTTTAACAGTGATCACTAACGCACTTTCTCATTACAATGCATATTTCAGACTTGGGCTAGAAGTAGACAACTAAGTTCCCCCAGCAGTGCAGGGTGTTTGGAAGCTGTCCCACCACTGACCCATGCAGTTGGATGCTTTCTAGTCATAACAACATGCCCCAGGCAGGCAGTTCTCTGCCACAGGGGTTTTATGCTCATTTATCTCTATTCATTTCTACCAATTTTCATGCTCCAGTATAAAAACTGGTAGGCTGGAATACATATCGAGATTAAAAAAAAAAAAAAAAAAAAAAAAAAGTGCTTTCCAAAACTTCAGACTCAAAACTGCCATTAAAGACCGCTATTACAATCAGCCGTCCATATTTCTTCTTCACTCTTTTTAAACCTTCTGTTGAGGTAAAAGGAGGCTTGGGGAGTTCATTTTTACAAGGTAGCATCTGTTAGTGGAGTAATGGAGCAGCAGACTGTCAAGTATACAGATTGAATTAGTAACAAAAATGTATGCATGTTAGCACATGGAAATGCAAAAGTCCTCTAGTACTTTGCGAGAAGTGTTTAGAAGCTGTCCTTTTGGCAGTCAGTGCTAAAAGTCAACTAGTCTGAGTTAGTCAAAATGTGTACAACAGGCAACTTTTTCAAACGTTGTGGCTGGTCACCTAGGACCAGCCACACTTTGGCATATTTTGCTGTGTATAGATGAAAATCTGGTCTGTGACCAAACTTATCTGTGACAAATTACACATGACTGGACCTCAAGTGAACCTCTGGCTTCATTCATATTTCACATACAGATGATGTGGTTGCCAGATATCGTTACCTTCACATGTATGCCTAGTACATTATGCCAGGACTTCACTTACATTTTTAAATGTAAAGAATTTACACTCAGGCTATCATTTAGGTTCTATTGATTATAGATTCCTATTAAACTGTAAATCATAATATTTTATTTTGTATCTAACCGTATGGCATATTTGATTGGCATCATTAAGCCTCAGAATGAAAATAAAGTGAAATATTGACTTGATATACAAAAGGATTGTGTCTCTAATATCAAGTCCATTATACGCTCTTTTAAGATTTTGTATCTCTCAGCTTCTTTCAGAACTAAGGATTCAAGGAACCAGGAAAAAGCAGTAGCCACAATTAGACCAGACAGTCCTTTTGACTTGTCATTTATGGACTTATCACTCCACAATTGTGTTTTCAGCAAAGAGTATTCCTCAGGCTATCTAAGCAAAGCATTTGGAAAAAGCTGTCTTATAAAATCCCATGTGATACTAGCCAGACATCTAAGGCTGTACCAAAAGAAGATATGAGCTGAAGTTTCTTTAGTTTATCATCATAAACTATTTGTTTAAGCAGTTGTATGGTTGGCTTTTGTATTTTTTTCCATTTTTTTTTTATTGCTCAACTGCTTTCACGTGTTTGACAGGTAAAGTACATCTAATAACAATATGCAGTTCTTATTTTCTAAAACAGGAAGAAAAAACCATCTTTTAAGCACAAGAAACTGGACAAGTGAGCATGAAGTACAGTCACTGCCTGCTTCTGATTTTTTCCACCTTCTCAGTAGTTACTACATTTATTGGTGACAACTGTAAAAAGATGTATCAAGGGCTTAGTTCTTTATCAGAAATAATTTTCATTTTCCAGTCAATGCATATCTTATTTCTTCCACCATTAATTCTACAATGTGGTCTCAATTATATGAATAAAAGTGGGAAACAACCCATCCTGACCCAAATATTTCTGAATTAATAAATGTTCTTTATCAAACTATTATACAGATTAATGCACCACAACTTGCAGGATGATTAAAATGACCCTTTGTTATGGGAATCAGTAGCACAGACCCGTAAAATTTAATTGCAAAAAAGTTCAATGTCATCTGGCACCTATCCTTTAATACAGGTTTTGCCTGTAGTTTCTGGAGGTTAAAAGTGGGTGGTAATAGTAAATCAGTTTTCCATTACCGTATGGATCTTGTCAGGAGAATTTTACTGTATAACTGTATTTGATGCTGCTTAGGACTACGATCATGTGCTGGTGCATGCCATTTACAATCCAGCTCTTCTAAAGTAAAGAGGTTAATAGATCAAAACAAGGGGTCACTGCATTTCAGTCAATGTGATGGCCGCAGAAAGCAAATCGGCCAAGAGTAAATACAGGCTTCAATCAGTCACATAAAAGTAAGGAAAATGTCTTCAGCTTTGTGCATTTCTGTGTTTGCATCTAATTAAGGGTTCTCTTTGGGTGGTAGGTTTTCCTTTTTGTCTTTTCTCACCAGAAACTGCAGACTGCCGCGTTTATTTAACAGGGTTACTAAAGGAACTTTGTTTTGAAAGCTTTCCATAGCAAGCTTGGTTTGCGGAAGATCTTCCTTTCCTTCACATTTTGGTACAAATGTGGGACATAATACTCATTTGATAAATGGGAGAAAGGAAGAGAATAAGGTGATTGCTTGCAGAATTATGACTTACAGGGGAAGCAGCGGCATTTCTGTAACAGATTCCTGAATCAACCAAAGAAATTAGAAAAATAGACAAAGTCCATAAAAATATCATTAAATTAGGAGGAAAGAAATTGCTTTGATCTCTGGTTTTGATTTGCCATGAATTTTAGAGACATATGCACAAAATCCCAAGGCATCTGAAAGAGAACTATAATCCTAGCCTCATAATACTAATAATTATTTGTGTTTATTATAATAATATATAAACCCTATTCTTCTGTAGAGCTTTCAAATAAGACTCTCAAAGAGCTACAAAGATGAATCTTAATATCTGCAGATCTACAGGTTGAAGGAAAGACAAATTAGACTCTGTTATATTATCCTTTAGAATAAAAAAAAAACAAGAACAGAGTGAATGCTGACAGACTTCATAGAATTATCATATCAACAGCATAATAAATCGATTTCTACTATTATTGGGTTGGTCCCTGAAATGGAGATAATTTGCTCTTTGGGAAATGTTATTTACAGTGTCAAAACAGAATCATGGAATGGTTGAGATTAGAAGAGATCACTGGAGATCCTGTTGCCCAAGCCTGCCTCCTCAAGGAGGATCACCCTGGGAAGCTTGCACAAGACCCTGTCCAGATGTTTTTTGAATACCTCCAAGGATGGAGAGTCCACGTGTTCCCATGCTCAGTAACCCTCACAGTAAAGATGATTTTCCTCTTTTTCAGATGGACCTTCCAATGTTTCAGTTTGTGCCACTGCTTCTTGCCCACTGCTGGCACCAGTGAAAACAGTCTCGTCCCATCCCTTGAGCAATTTAAGTGCACTGAAAAGATACCCCATCAGTCTTTTATTCTCCAGGCTGAACAGACCTATCATTCTCATGTTCTCCACGTAAGAGAGATGGTACAGTCCTTTCATCATTTTAGTGACCCTTCTCTGGGTCACTTCCAGTAGCTCCATGTCCCTCTTTACGGGGAAGCCCAGCACTAGACACAGCACTGCAGACGTGGTCTCAGGCCAGAGCAGAGGGGGAGGATCACCTCCCTCCACCTTCTTTTGGCCTTCTTGGTGACAAGGGCACATTGCTGGCTCATGGTCAGCTTGTCCACCAGGACCCCCAGGTCCCTTTCCACAGAGTTACTTTACAGCAGATCAGCCCCTAAACTAATGATTGGTCTTTCCTATTGCATTCATTTATTTCTGAAAAACATCTGCCAGGAATGGAGAACAGCGTAAAAATTCTCTCAGCAGCATTACAATTCGTGAGGATCAGGTAAAGATACTATGAGGAAGGTCAAATGTTAAACTGCAGTGCAAATTGCAATTTCGCATTTGTTTCAGGCTTAACAAACACCCCAGTGATGAACCAGACCTTTATTAGAGTTCATATCATTGGTGATTAAGCTTTTGCTGACAACTAATTTCACCTTCTGCACTTTTGCATTACATTTTACAATAGGCAAAGAATGAAATATTAATGCCAACAAAGATCACGCATTTTGTGTGCTTTATTGCAACTTAATGTCTTTAATGTATATTAATTTAAGTAATTTGAACTTTGTTTCAGTCCCCCACAGGCTAATTCAAATATAAATATAAAATATCCAGACAACCAAAAATTCCAAAACTGGTGGGTTAATCACATACCACTAAGAAGTTCATTTCTGTAATAAAGGAGAAGAAGAAAACCAAAAATAAACCATACCTCATCTAATTCCATTTCATCTGGGCTTTCCCATGGTTTGATAAACTTTCCGCGAGACCTCTTCAAAGGCACAATAACAATGTAATAACCCCTGTGAGGAAAACAGTAGGACAAGAGGGAAGTTAAAAGAAAGGAAATTGGTAAATTGATGGAATAGGTACCTATTTACAGGACCATTTTTGATAGATAGAATACAGCATATGTTGAAGGGAAACTTTTTTTACAGCAGACTTCCAAAGTGTAGTCAAAAAGGTTCACAGTCTTAGAAAATAAATACATCTAAAGTATTGACAAGCTATTTGACAAACAAATAGCATTAATTACCTGCTTTCCATGTAAACATATAAATATGTATACAGAAGTTTAATTACAATGTTCTGAAATGCCTGCGTGGTTGACTGCAGTTTATTTTCTCATTTGAAATATAAAAGTCATGGGGCACTTGTGCCCTGCCATCATCTAATTGGAAAAAAACACTCGGAAAACTCCAAAACCTGAAATATATTATGTTTTTTTTTAAAAAAAGCTCAATTATCACCCCATCTGCCTCCATTTTCATGTATAATCAGAATGGTAGGTCAAAATAATGTGTTTGTTGATGTTCCTATTATAAACAGATAATAAGGAGACATACTGTACTATCCACCTATACATGACAATGCTGTCAGCATCAATCCCCATCAGCGAAACCAGTTCTTTTTCTGCTTAACTTTTCTGATCACAGTAACAGACGAGAGCTTGCTCTATGCAGAGTTAGGATCTGAAAATTACATATACCCTGAGTTATTCCTCTCATGCAGTTTTTTAAAAATATCTTCCTACTCCCTCCCATGAGGAAGAGTAAGTTATACTTCCCAGTATAGTAGAGATATGGCTTCTCATGGCTTAAGAACTATTTTCCTCATTTCCTTCACAGATCCCAGATACATGTCAAGTAGAACCATAATTTCACATTAGTATGAGGAAAGAAGTAGCAGAACGACAGCAGCAGGGCATCCAGTATGGTATTACATACAAGTTCTTGAAAAACACACTTGTCAAAAAGTCAAGCACCCTCGATTGCAGAGAAGAGGGGGAGAAGCTGCACTCTTTTGTTGCTCGTAACAACAGAGTTCATTGTGAGAGTGTCTCTGGATCTCCACCAAATGTAATTCTCGTGGGCCTTCTTCACCTCTTCCAGCCTTCTATTTTATACCTCCTTTTTAATCACTTGCAACTACCCAAGAAATGCAGTTGAAAAAAAGGTAAAGCAATTAATGAAAAATAATCTACAGAAAGGCATTTACCTTCCAATTTATCAAAAATTAACTCCATCTAAGCCAATTCTATAAAGCTGCATTTTCCTCACACCAGCATATGCTGGCCCAATTTAAAGGACTCTTCTGAACTAAAGCTCTTTCCCATAAGATAAATGTAACAAAATCTTTGGATTTTTAACTGTTGTACCTAATGCATAAATGTTTAATTAATTCTTGTTTTGTGAAATTCAGGAAATTTATTTTTGGAAACAAAAGATGATTGCAACAAAGAGTAGAGATACTCAACAGGTCTAAGTGTCAGAGATTTGTAACAGCTGTATTCCTAATATTTAAACAAAATCTGTTTTTTTTTTTTAATAGTAACAATGAGATAAGTCATTTTATATGTGGATATTCTTATTCAAATCTAGCAGGGCTGCTTGCACACATATTTTAAAACTAAGCATGTATTTTTCTTAAATGTTATGTGATTTTTGATGTTTTTGTATATATTAAAAAATACTAAAATATCCAAATATTTTCTCAGCTTCATAAGAACCACCTCGTGTTTCAGAAATATAATACTTTTCCATATGTGAGAATTAAAATTAAATTCAAAACAGACATTTTCATTTTAAATAAAATACGTGACAGGACTCTCAGTCAGTCACAGCTGAACACATCTGCCTAAATCTTCTCTTCTAGTGAGCTTCCCAAAAGAACAAAGAAATTATTCCATTAAAAATAAAACCAAAAATTTTTAATTTGGTTAGGCATTAAAATATTAAAATTCTTTAACCGAGAAAAACTTGATGAAGTAAATTGGACTAGAAATGGAAAGAAGTTATAAAAAATCTGCACTGTTGATTGTGGGCTTTTTTTCTCAGGTTTCTTGCTTTTTGCTTGATGACTTTCTGAGTGGCAGCAAACTGTGACTAGGGCTTTTACACCCTCGAAAATCCTGCCAATTCTACACCCAACCTGGCTTCTCCCCAGACAGGATACGGAATAGTTTTCCTTTTCAACTAGATAACCTTGCCCAGAGAGCATAACTTATCAAACTGAACAAAAATAAATTAAAAATTTCTCAGAAGCTGTAACATGACAAGACAAACACTTCAGTAGTTCAGAACGGCAAGATAAATACTCTAGTAGTTCAGGACCGGATTTCCTTGGTGGTTGAAATAATATTCTATCAAAAATGATCAGTCATTGAAGAAAGGTTAGTTGATGACATTTTGGAGTACCTTCAAATTACATGTCTGTCATGTCAATAAACAGGTGCTGTTCTTTGTTTTGTCCCAGCATGACACAGATATTTCATATCAACTTTGGTGAGAAGAGAAGCTGAAGAAAGGTGGGGATTTGGAAGGAATATGTCTGCCCTTATTGACTATTTTGTGCAAATTAGAGTACATTTTAGTAGTTATACCAATTTAAATCTGATGCCTGAAATCTCTACTTGTATATAAGTGTTTCTATTCCAGCAATGTAACTACAGAAACCAGCAGAGAAAAACTTGAGGCTAAAGCTGTATTACTTAGTTACCTAAAAGTCAGGAAGCTAAATATCTGCCCTGATTTTCATAGATACAACCTATCCTCTACCTATAGCAACTTTGATTTGTCTTGATTTTTAAATATTGTCAAAATCAGAGGAGGGAGAAGGTAGTCCAGAAGGTCAGTCCCACTCTAAACACAGTAAAAAACAAACAAACAACAAAACACAACTTGAGAAAATTTACAGGCATGTCTATTCCCTGAAGTATTCCCAAGAAAGAGGTTAATTTTCTCTTTCTTCTTCTTTCCCTACCTGTGTTTAAACTGACTACAAGTTAGTTGCATCACAGAAAAAAAAATCCACCTCCAAAATCAGTGCATACAAGTAGTCAGACACATAAATCCTCCTTCTACTATATTAACCTTTCTTTTACTATGTGAAATGGACTAGTTTCAATGATCAAACTGAGGGTTGTACTCTCACCTGGGATCAGTGCATAATTTTAACTGAAATATTAACATTTCTTCTTTTTTTTATGTTATTTCAAAGAGATTTGGGATATAAACATTTCTGCAAAATGCAAACACTTATTCATTTAACTTGTTTAAACCTAAACTTTTGGACAATTTCCTTCTTTACCTGGACATATAACGTTTTGTTAGACATTATGTTAACAAGTTATTAAAAGGAATACATGTTAACATGAGCAACAAATCCTAATTAATACTGTTTTTTTTTTTTTTTTGGTCACATATTCAGTTAGCTAACTAGCTGAGATAAATCTGCTGGGTGAACTGCAGAACCCCTTTTTAAACCTCCTTTTTAAAGCAAATGGAGTGTTCATATACTTTTATCAGCCAAGGAATATTTAGCATGTAAATATCCCTTTCTCATTTTCTTCATGCATGCCTTCTGCTCGTAACTCTATCAGCTTTAAGGCTGTTGCATACATGCATACACTTTTGGCACAAACATTTCCAGCTTTAACACTGTTGCCTAAGTATAGAAAAAAAAAGAAAAAAAAAGCAGGAAAATAAATCTGTTCACCTATGCTACAAATTGGTGAGGACAGCAATGTTCACTCCTAGCTCCAGAAAATGCAGCTACCCTTAAAAAATGTCTTTGATTATGTGCCTGCTTGTCTCGTTTTTAGGGTTTTTTGGGAGGGGTAGGGGACAGGTGGAGGAAAGGAGAGTCTCTTTTGATATTGCCTCAATTACTGAATACTGATAGGACCAAAGCCTTGCAAAAAATTCTGTTATTCAAAGTCATAAGTAAATAAAAAGTAAGATTTAGACAAAGATGCATTATCTTTTACTATAAACACTACTTTGAATTAGACCAAAATATTTAAGGAAAATATAGAAAATGCTTAACTGAAATTAAATAGACAATAGACATCAATAGACATCAATTTTAGGAAATACTTTCAATTTTACTTAGCATATAAAAGGCTCTGGATCACCATCAGACACTCGCATAATGGAAATTACTTCTAACACCTTTAATAAATTATAAAGGCTTTTATAACATCACCCAACTCCCATCAGTATTTGCCCAGAATTTGTTAGAGTAAGCCATTAACTGTTTCACCTTCTGGCTAATTAATAGTACTAAAACAGTCTGAGTATGGACTTGGTAGTAAGATTGAGACAATCATGAACATATAATGTAACAACATATGAACAGCAACTGTAAAAATGTCAACATAACTATTGCACAATTTTTTTCCTCACTCACAAAGACTGTAGTTGCTACAATTTCACTGATTCTAGTGGGCAGTATGTCTCTAAAGGAGCACACCCTTCTTGTTTGGTGTGTTGTCATGTTGGAGTGCTTATTTCCAAAAGTCTGTCCAATCACTTTTTCCTCCTCATGTCTGACCACATCATCTTAGGAAACATATACCTAAGGAGGAGCTATATATATAGCTGCAAAACTGGCAGTTGAACTGCTAGGTTTAATATGTTTTTACTGCTGCCACTGACTGCCTTTCAGGACATTGTTTCTTTTTCCTGTGCCATTTTGTGCTATTGTTTGACCAACTATCCAGAGCTCTTTTTCTCTCTGTAACAGTCTTGCCTCATAAATCTTTTTTGACTTATTCCATCTTCAGTCTTCCTTAGCTGAATTTGTAACTGACCGCTTCTTACTCAATCTAATGATAATAGCTACATTTTTCACTTTTTCATCCTTTTAATGTCTCAAAGTCATTTCTTTCTTGACCTCACCTGCCTCAAAGTCCTCAGGCAGTAATGAAAAAGGGGAACAGCTTTCTACAAAGCCATCAGTAAAAATCCACCAGGGAGAAGGCAAGTTGAATCCCCAACAATATTTAATGACTTGCTCATTTTCCTCCTCATTTCCTTTACATTACACATGGGAACCTTACAGACCAACAAGAATCACTATAGGCACAGCAATAACACTTATTGATCGTACTGTGCTTCATGTTTTCTCGGCAAGTCCTTACTGTCTATCCCTTCTAATCCCTGCTGGCCCTGTGCTGTCAGCTCCTTAGTCTTATTTCTACTGCTTAAGTCTCCAAAACACCTTTTCACTGAAAATATAGGTAATCTCTAGTAAAGGCTCACATCATTTTCTGCAAAATCTCCAATTTTCTTATGTTGGCCAGCAGACATTACCTTAGATTTTGCTTTCCATAGATAAAAAAAAATCAAAATTAATTCAAAATTAATTCATTTGAAATAATATTAATGAAATAATGATAATCTGAAACTTCACAGAATTCTTGAGTGACTGAGTACTTCAAAGTGCTGCAAATGGATCTTTAGATGCATGTTTCGTTCTTCATGAGAAGGCACAGCGTTCAAATTTTCTGTGCTATTTGAAATCAGTGATAAAGTATAAAATTAGTGTGGGAAGCCACTACAATATACAGAAGTGTCTTCTTTCTCCATATATACCTCTCTAGGGTCTACTCAGTCTCACATACATAAGTGACAATTTCATATTCATCATTAGTTCAAATACTACTGGAGACTGTATAGAGCTCTCTATACTACCATGAAGTAGAAAACTCCAGTCCACCAAAAAAGCTCCAGGTATGATTAATGAAAATAAATATATTATTCATTTTTCTGGAGATGAAAACAATGAAGCGTCATTTCCCAGCCCCAGCACTCAAACTCACTTTATATTCTCATTTGCAGGTACTTCAGGAAGTTCCACAGTTATCATGCCATCTAGGTTGGTTTTTCCAATGAAGACTGGCTTGGTGCGCAGTACATCTGGCGCAGTCTTCGCTGTCACTCTGTGCTGAAGACCCCCAGCACTGTTTCCTCTGTTTGTCAGCACAAATGAATAGGATGTTTCTGGTTTCAAGTTCGTGATCAGCTTTTGAGTAGCACGTCCGTCAACCTCTACCACCATTTTCCCATCATCGTAGAGGATCTAATTTAATACACAAATACAAAGTGTCTTTAGATAGTGAGATATGGCCTCATTGAATTCATGAATTTATGAGTGAGCCTAGCCATGAATTTAAAATGAAACACTTCAGGTATTTTAGGCTGTAAAATTATACTAAATTCACTTCTGCAACAATTTTTTGTTTGCCTTTTAGAGAAAAAAATGTTTAAAAGTAGACACTGCTAAAATTTACTTCAACTTAATAAAATTCAATAACTGGGGTTGAGTCCACCATTTTATATCAAGGGCTGTTTGTGGGGTACCACTTACTTGTCCTTAAAGGTAACTTGAATATTTGATGAAATACTGCTCTTTACTGGTCTTTTTGTATAATGACAAAAGTCATGGGGAAGGATTCAGAAGAAGCATGGACTTAAAAACAACAGAAACAACAGGCCAGACTGCAAATTACATTAAGTCTCTTTATCTGGCTACTATAGTTTGTGGCGTAGAAGAGTTACAAACCACAAGTGTGTCTTTGTAAATGTGAGGAGAGGAAAAGAAAATGGTTTCAGTTACAAGCCACTATAGAGATGAGGGAAATATATGTATATATATATATAAAAAATCTGAAATATAATAGCAATGATAGCAATGAAGTGAGCAAAAAGTTCACTTCATGGGTGACAACTAATATCTGACAGTTTGAAATGCTGCCACAACGGTGGAAAGTTCATCTTGCTAATAGACTGAATTTAAGTCAGGGGGTCAATAATGCTGATGAGTTTGCATTTTTAAATACAGCACAAGCAAAAAACATCCACATATTCAATAAGCTACTTAACCAGATGAAATCTAGTCCTATATTTGATTTCTTAAAAATGGAAAGCAACTTACTTTGAAAGGCAAAGCTGAATTGTAATTTTCTGGAATTTCCCACGACAGCAAAACTGAAGTCTTCATTACTGCTTTAACATGAAAATTTTTTGCAAACACTGCTGGAAAAAAAGAAACAATGTATATAAACAGCACCTTGGAGCTTAGAAGTTGACATATTTCCACTGCTACTGGGGATCATTAGCTTTCCATTTAGGCCAAAACCTCAACACAAATTCAATTCGCCTACCTGCCTGTTCCTGTCATTTAAATATCACATTCTACCAAACCTCTTATACACTGCAAACTCATAGGTACATTCTCCTTACCTGAAATAATTGTGAAGAGGTTGCCCAGAACTTGCTTGGCAAAGGACAACTGAATTCTAAGCCATCCAAAACATATTAAGATTTACATACTTTACCTTTTGTTTTTGTTGAACCTATTTTTATGAATGGGCCGGTCAGTTTTATTTACAGCTTCAAAAACACTGATATCCAAAGATCGACATTCCTTTAAAGGTCAACGCCATAAGCAGACAAATCCTACCTTGATCCACGGGTAGTGTCCTGAACTGGACACTTGGACTATATGGACCAGGCCCTTTGCTTGTATGGGCACGTACTTTTACATCATATGTGGTATCTGGTTTTAAGCCAGTAAGTGTCATAGTGGTATCAGCAGGAACAACAGGGAGCTCAACTGGCTGGTAAGCGACATTGATATCTCTGTACAGGATGGTATATTTGGTGATAATGCCATTTCTCTCTGCCAAGACTGGCATCTGCCAAGTTAATTGAACTGATGTAGAGGTGGAGCTTTCCGAGTGGAGGTTTTGGGGAAATCCACTGGGTACCTCTTCAGGAACAGAGATCTCTTTAACCATCTCCTCCCCAAAGCCCACTTTATTTCTAGCCGAAAGCCTGAAGACATAAGAAGCTCCCTTGTGAATGTCTGTGGCTGTGAAGTGGTCTTCCTTCTCTGAGAACTCCATGGTTGTAAAGGCATCCATGTCCTTGCGGCCAAACTTCAGGCGATAACCCTGCAGCGGGCCAAAGGTTTCGACAGGAGGGTGCCACTGAATAAGAGCCGTGTTCATCTGCGTGTGGCTAATCACGAGACGAGGTTTGCCTGGAACTGTAGCACAATGTTATTTAAAAGATGCTAAATACAAATGGAATTGTACATATAATTCTTACTGAATTGAATTCTTGAATTTTGTTTTAACAGGAAGGTGGGTGAATTTTCTTTTCCCTCACTCTTTGTTCCACAAATTACTATCTTGTGGAAGAAATTATGTTTGACTTCCTGCACTATTGAGTTACCGAGCATTCAGGATTTGAATAACAAAGTCACCTATTGTTTGTTGTGTACTACCCTTGCGTTAATTCCTAAATATAGAGAACATTCAGAGCCACAGGACTTATGAACACAAGTCAAGGAGTAAAAATTAAAACAGACATCGTATGAATGCATCTGTTTCACTTACAAATCCTTGCTTGCAAAAAAAGAGTACTGTCATAAGTATTCATTAACTTAATCCAAGACACATTTCTGCCATCCTGTAAATGGAAAAAATAATAATTATAATAATAATGAAGATAATGCATGTTTCTAAATTTGTCTGGTGTAAATCTTGTCATCAAAAGTTAAAATAAGGTATAAGGATAATAAGGCTAACCATGCCCTCACCAGTCATGGTATTATACACCGTGGAATATTTTAGTACCCATCTAAATGCATGTATTACCTCCAGCATCATAACTAGTTTCAGCTTAAAGCAGCAACACAGTCTTACATCAAATCTTTTGATTATTCCTGCTTATCACACACTGTTTTAGTTTCCAGAATGGCTGGTGCATGTGAAATGGGCTTCTTTTGGGGAAGCCAGATAAACCCATATTGTTATTTGGGATCCTGGGGTCCAACCTGATAATGGATGCTTAAGGTTCACACAGTAAGTGTGGTGAGGACATGCAGTTAGAAGATTAAATTAACCTAATCTAGGGTAAATTCCCATTACACACCTTGCACGGTATATACATTTTGAGGTCTCAATATCAATTTCTTTCATTTGTGTGTTTCTGTTGCAGTGAATTATACAATAATGAAGCATATCTGTAGTAGTATTTAGAAAATTGATCTTCACTGTGTATCAAAGGCTGACAGGTCAAGAAACTAGCATAGTTTTAGGAATGGTGGTGCCATGGTAACAGTCTTGAAGACTAATTAGCTCCTCGCACATTCAAAGCCTTCCCATAAGAAATGTAATTGCTGTGCTGTGAGTTCAGGTTCCTATATTTAGACACTTCAGTGAGTTTATTTCTCAGGCACCCAACAAATCAGATTCTTGTCTAAGCTTCTGACTACTGTTCAAAAATGAATTAGGAAAATGGAGACAGGAATGACATGGCTTGAGGAAAATTCTGCAGTTAGTAAGTTCTTTCCTCATTATGTTTTCTCAAGTCCAGACATTGTATCCAATTGCATAAAAAATTTATTTTAGTTTTCATATATTTTTTCCAAATCCTCTTCATTTTAAGTTTCTATTCTGATGCAAATGTGTTCCTAAATTTTTTTTTCTCCTGCACTTCCTGTAGCATAAAGAACTTATTCTAATTAGTTCTAACTTTTCTGAAATGATGAGCCTTTACGGAAAAAAAAAAAAGTGAAGGCTTTTTGCAGGCTATATATTTCTCTGTATTTTAGTTGCTACTAAAACCCAATGGAACATATGAAGAAGAGTCCACAGAAATAGAATAATAATTCCTTCATGTTTTTAAAGCAGAAAATTGCTGAAAGGTGTCACTAAATTAAATAATATGATAAACAGCTTTCATTCTTGTGGCAAAGCTCACAGTTTGAACTATTCTTTAACCTTGGTGGTAAATACAAATAAACTAAGAAATTGCTACTTGCTCTTGATCAAAGCAGGGGCTTAATAAAGTTTGCTTATCTTTTTTTTTTTTTTTTTAAATGATAAAAAAGTGCTTATATTTTCTGATGGTAAAGAACAACATTTACTCTTTTTGAAATGTAGTCTATGTGATTTTATGATGTGTATGGATTACCTTTTTGTCAAGATAACAATTGTTGATAGGGAAAGAAAATGCCTTCCTCTCTCTTTTATATCACTATATAGCTTTTAGGTAATGTTTCTTTTTGGTATCACCATTTGTGAATACTAGCCTTTGATTACAAAGCTCAGGATTTTGTGAAGTCTTACATATAGTAGCACCATGGAACAGCTACACATAGAAATTTCTTCTGAAAGTAGTATCTGAATTTGCTATGAACCAAATGTGCTTATGAAAAATATATTCTCTGATCTTCTAGTAAAGTCCATCCCCATAATTATTTAGCAAGATCTTCCTCTAAAGCTCCTTCAATATATCCTTCAAATGCCTCTTTGTAGGAGCCATTACATCAATCATGCAGTTGTAACAGCATGACTTTCTTAGCAGAATCTCAGGCAAACTGTCTTTTCCAAATAACTCCAGGTGATTTGTTTCCATGAACTACTATGCAGTATACCACTTGTCTTTATGTAAATATTCTCCTCTTAGCCACCACTGACCTTTTTATTTAAGAGTAAATACCTGAGCTATAGCTGAATGAACATTAGCTTGAAGTCTCAACCTCAAGAATACTGTCTGGCACAGAGAATAAATTTCAAATAATGGACAAGCTGTTGTGTTGAAAAGAATTTGCAAAACACAGAAATTCTGAGACAGAGAAATTGTAAGTTTGATAAAATTCTCAACCAAAATTATAAAAGCAATAAGTAAATCTCAATGTTTATCAGTCCTGTTAGCCATATATAATTTTGGGAGCAGGGAAGGAAGCAATATAAATTATCATAATGTAAGAATTTTTATAAAATGAGTTATAAATGTTCAGTAACTTCTCACTTCTGTATTCGGTCCTTAAAATTAGGAAAAGAAGATGCATACCAAAAGGAAAACACATTCTGGCATGAAAATGTTAAGCATATTCTATAACTTCACTAATAATTGCAGTTATGACATTGCTTATATTTAGTGGTTCTTTTTTATTTAATAATATAAATGATGTTTTTATGTCACTAACCACATACACCAGACAACTACTTATTAACTGCTATTTAATCACGTTAAGATGTTACTTATAAATAGTAAGCTTACTGATGAGTAAACGGAAAAAAAAAATTCTCGCTCATTCTCACACTTGTTCTAAAAAAACTTAACATGATTTTAACATCAAAATTAGATTAGAAAGTCAGACTCCTCCTTTGTTTTATTATTTAAATAGCTTCTTTTTAGAATAGGCCCTTCCCCTTTTCCCCTTTTCAATTTCAAATCAGAGAAAAGCTGGCTGAGACCTACAAGCCCACGATCCTTTGTTTGGGCGGAGTATTAAGGCACCGTTCTGCCATTTGTCCGCTATGCTCTTACGGAAAGCCAGAGAGCTGGGAAATCTTGATACTGTCTTTATTGCCTTCTTTGCCAAACACCTGTAGGGGAATTTTCCTTACAGAAAGAGCTCAATCATGGCTTCTTGTAACTGCAAGGCAGCGAGATCTACATAGACAGCAGAGTGCAGGAAGGAGCAAAGTGGAACTTTGCAGTTTTTCCAGCAAGTATTTGGCCACAAGATGAAGTAAATGGCAAAGAAAATGTACCATGTATTATCTATATAGGAAAGCTTCTGCTTCTCAATTGCTCTTCAGTCACCTGGGATTTTACAAGGGATGGGAGTGTTAGATTTTCTGAAGTAGAAACACCAGCAAAGCACCAGTGATTCTGGAGGAGTGAATTGTAAATGGCGAATAAAACTAGATGATATGAGTTTTGAAAGCAAGTTTGCATAGCTAACAATGATGTCTAGAAACTGATCAAATCATGATCACTACAACTTTGTTCATTTACACTGGGAATTGAATTTTAAAAATGATGGACCAAGTGCTGATTTCCCTAAATCAAGCTCAAATAAAAGCAAGAATTATATATTGCATTTTTTTTTTCTGAACCACAAGACTGTGGGAATGAGGAGAGGTTGGAAGGAAACTTTCAACATCTGTTAAGAAGAATGATTAGAAGGTAATATGAAATCTGAAATGCAGCTGAAACACATCATAAATCTAGGGACAACAACTGAGACATTTGCAAGGAAGCTGAGGAGACTGGATGTAAATGTTTTTGAAATTACTAGATGTGCTTTACATTCAGTGTTTTTGCTTTGAAAAATGCATCAATGTGTATAATTACAATACAAATGTCTTTTGGACTTTCTCCACTTACATAAACAATGAATTACTATTATGACAACTTGTAGTGGTGCTGTTTCTATGTTTCTATGTGATTGCAATGGCATTTTTCTTAATGGCTACATTATAAAACCAAGGAAATGAACAGTTGCAGGGGCAGCTAAACCTATGGAGGCATCATTTGTTCAAGCTGTGTCACAGCAAGCCATTCCAACTTAAAACACGCTTTTCCTCACCTAAGGGAATTCAGTTCACCCCACCAAATGGAAAATGAATTGACTCAATTGGTCATGCCATCAGATACTCCCAGCTAGTACACAGCCTTTTTCTCGTGTGCTCAAATGCTGACTGAACACAGTCACCATGTGGTATTTTGCTCCAACTGATGTCTCAAATTGCCTCTGTGGTCTTGGATGCACAGCTTGGACTTTCATTACTTGTTCTTTAAACCTCTCTTTAATCACCACATCTCCTCTGAGACAAGTTGCAAATGACACATAGAA
Source organism: Tinamus guttatus (assembly GCF_059628265.1). Classification (NCBI taxonomy): domain Eukaryota; kingdom Metazoa; phylum Chordata; class Aves; order Tinamiformes; family Tinamidae; genus Tinamus; species Tinamus guttatus. The sequence continues at coordinate 2,184 of NW_028289690.1, read as the reverse complement.
AAGTTATTTTCATGTTCTACCTGGCATTGCTTCTTATTAGTTCTGAATTTTGATTTTTTTTTTTTCCTCTCTAAGATGACAATCAGCAAAATAGAAGAGCTACTGGAAAGAATTCAGTTAAACAGCATTTTTGGCCACTTCTTGAACAGAAAAATGGACAAATGATGAAGGGAATTTTGGTCTTGTGTACTTAAATGAAGGGCCAAATGACAGCAGACCCTACAGACTCTTTCTACGGTCCTCAAGACTTCCAAACAGCAGGAGCATAAAGCTAGCATGACAAGAGTAAGGATTCACTTGAAGATGAAGAAGAATGTGAGTATTACCTGCACCAGTAGTAGACACGAGTTTGGGTTTGCTGCGGGCTCCATCACCTTTAGTTGTATAGGCTGTCACAGTGAGAGAGTATGTAGTTTCAGGCTGAAGTCCAGAAATTATCATTTCCTAAGATGAAATACAAAAAAACCCACTGCATTAGAAATGTATTGTCTTCTAAGAGAGTATAGGCAATATATACTACTGCCTACAATACAGGTAGTATTTCAGGCAATACAGTGAACATACTTTTGTGCTACAGGTAATGACAGTAAGCACTTTAGAGCACCAACAAAATCTTCTTGTGAAATATTTTGTAAGGCAAGATGTTTCACTTATGCAATGAAAGACAGTACATTCCTAAATAGCATGCCTTAGGTAGTTTAAGGCACAAGGCCAAAGACTTAGTGATGAGAACAGTGAATAAACCTTACGAAATACATTGCCTAGGGAATCTTACTGACATTGTAAACTGAATATATATGTAAAAGTGAGAAACTCAGTTTGATTTAGTCATTCACTAGACATCCCTGACTAAAGTACAAGATTCTTAGGAACAGGAGTGTCGCAGCTGCATCCACAGTCCATAAGATACTATGATTCAGCAAACAATAAAGCCTTTTTACTCTCGTAACACTTTCATTGCAATCTCCACTACATCTAGTACTCCCTTCCTGACCATCTAGGGTTTTAAATGGTTTCTACTGGAAGGAATATTCATCTATCTAGATTACTAGTAGTACATTCATCTAATGATTTCAAGGTATTTTAGAAACAGCTGATTTTTAAGAGCTCAAAGAACTAATACAAACACTATTAACAATTTGGTCAGGGAAGAAATATAAAGGATCCTCAAGCAAACCATAGCATCTACAGAGGTAATTTTTCAGCTAGAACAACACGATGGGGCAGGATCAAATATTAAGTGCTAAGATAAGGCAAATTTTACACACACGCACACACACACACACAGAGACATACACACACAAGGGCCAGTCACCTGAACCAAATTAAATTTATCTCATGCTTTAAGGCAGGCCTGAAAAATTTAAGTCTTGATACCTCAACTTGACACGTAAACATTGCCCTAATATACAAGTTTCATGGAAGAATATAAAATGACAGTCCTGGGAAGTAACTCACTGGACCAAATTTTCCCACTCATCTCAGTTTGCAGTCTCCAACCACATCTTTTCATTTTCATATGTCTGAATGTCTTTACCCTAAATTTCACTGATGCTACAGAAATGGTATATTTATGTGTCAAGAATGAATTGAAAATGATAAATCACGTACACTTCAAATGAAACAACCACAAAACTTAATAAAAATATTATGGGTCAGACTATCCAGAGTAAATGGGTTTTTCAAGACAACAGCTTTGAGCTCAATGCAGATGAGATTAGAATTTGGCATTGTATTTTCAGTCTCTTATTAACAATATACAAGTCAAAAGGTAATGATCAGGAGGAGGCAAAATGCTCTAATAAAATAAAAACATAAAAAAAAAAAATCTCCTATCACAGAATTGAATTGAGCCTAAAGGCCAAAATCAGTAAAACCAACTTTTGATCTTTCAGACATAAATTGCACCTGAAGTTAACAGAATGGAGCAATAAAAAGGCAAAACAAATTATACTGTCATTTGAAACAGTGATGAGCGTATTAGTCTCATCTAAAACAGCTTTGTAATGTAACAGAGCTTTATAATGTAACAGGGCTTTATAATGTAACAGAGATATGATGGCATGTCTTTTAGAAATGTGATTTGGATCTGGCAAACATGTATTACTTAGGCATAAATACTACAGGGCATTTGGCTTTCCTAATCTTGCTGGCAAGCATACAAAATAGATTTATCAAATTACT
>NW_028289689.1:0-53217 GCF_059628265.1 Tinamus guttatus | reverse complement strand
CAAATTATTAATTTCGATTTATTTAGATTATGATTTAATTATTTAATTGTTAACCAGTGATTATTAGTAATCAATAATTATTAATAATTTAATAATAGTGACCGATTTTTGAATTTTAATTTTAAATTTAGATTGTAAAATTACTATTTAATTATTAAAAATGATTAGTAATTAGTGATGATTAGTTGATTAGTGAACCTGTAATTAAGCAAGGGCCCCAATTAGCCCTCCCAGCAGCCCAGGACACCCCTGGGGTCCCCCCCACCCACCGCAGGGTCCCCAACAGCCCCCGGGGTCCCCTAATACCCCCTGGGATCCCTAATACCCCCTTGGGATCCCTAATACCCCCCTGGGATGCCCTAATAGCCCCCTCGATCTCTAATACCCCCCCTGAGATCCTTAATACCCCCCTGGGGTCCCTAATACCCCCCTGGGGTCCCTAATAGCCCCCTGGGATCCCCTAATAGCCCCCTGGGATCCCCTAATACCCCCCTCGATCTCTAATACCCCCTTGGGATCCCTAATACCCCCCTGGGGTCCCTAATACCCCCCCTGGGGTCCCCTAATACCCCCCCTGGGATCCCCAATACCCCCCTGGGGGTCCCCAATACCCCCCTCGGGGTCCCCAATACCCCCCTCAATCCCTAATACCCCCCTGGGGGTCCCCTAATACCCCCCTGGGATCCTTAATACCCCCCTGGGGGTCCCAAATACTCCCCTGGGATCCCCAATACCCCCCTGGGGTCCCCTAATACCCCCTGGGGTCCCTAACACCCCCCTCGATCCCTAATACCCCCTTGGGATCCCCAATACCCCCCTGGGGGCCCCCTAATACCCCCCTGGGGTCCGCAATAGCCCCCTGGGGTCCCCTAATACCCCCCCTTGATCCCTAATACCCCCCTGGGGGGGGGTAAAGGGGCATGAGGGGGCACAGAGGGACCCCCCGGGGTGTCCCCAAACAGGGGACAAGGGGGGGGTCACAAGGGGATGGGGGGGCTCTGGGGCCCCCCACATTTAGCACCGGGGGGGGCCCTTTAAGAGATGATAATAACTGAATAAAAGGGCAATTTGTTGGAAAAAAGGAACTTCCACAGCTTCATTATCCAATAAGAGCAAAATCCGGGGGGGCAATTAAAATTAGGAAGGAAAAAGGGGGGATTGGGGGGGCGGGAGCGGCGGATCCGGAATGTCCCGCATGGAAAAAGCACCCAAACACGGCAAGGAAATGGGAAAATCACCAAAAGAGAGGAAAATACAGAAAAAAAAAAGGAAGAAAACAAGAAAACACGATAAAAAAGGGGGGAAGAAAACATGACAAAAAAGGGAGAAAATAGAATAAAAAAGGGAAGAAAGTGCAATAAAAGAAGAAAATAGAATAAGAAATGGAAGAAAATAGAATAAGAAAAGGAAGAAAATAGAATAAAAAAAAAGAAAATAAAAAGGGGAAGAAAATAAAATACAAAAGGGAAGAAAATAAAATAAAAAAGGAAGAAAATAGAATAAAAAAGGAAGAAAATAAAAAAGGAAAAAAATAAAAAAGGAAGAAAATAGAATAAAAAAGGAAGAAAATAAAAAAGGAAGAAAATAAAAAAGGAAGAAAATAAAAAAGGAAGAAAATAAAAAAGGAAGAAAATAAAAAAGGAAGAAAATAAAAAAGGAAGAAAATAAAATAAAAAAGGGAGAAAATAAAATAAAAAAGGGAAGAAAATAAAATAAAAAGGAAGAAAATAAAATAAAAAGGAAGAAAATAGAATAAAAAAAGAAGAAAATAGAATAAAAAAGGAAGAAAATAGAATAAAAAAGGAAGAAAATAGGATTAAAAAGGAAGAAAATAGGATAAAAAAGGAAGAAAATAGGATAAAAAAGGAAGAAAATAGGATAAAAAAGGAAGAAAATAGGATAAAAAAGGAAGAAAATAAAAAAGGAAGAAAATAAAAAAGGAAGAAAATAAAAAAGGAAGAAAATAGAATAAAATAAGGAAGAAGACACAATAAAAAGAAGGAAATACAATAAAAAAAGAAAAAAATACAATTAAAAAAAGAAAATACAGTTAAAAAAGAAGAAAATACAATTAAAAAAAGAAAATACAATTAAAAAAAGAAAATACAATTAAAAAAAGAAAATACAATTAAAAAAAGAAAATACAATTAAAAAAAGAAAATACAATTAAAAAAATACAATTAAAAAAGAAAAAGATACAATTAAAAAAGGAAAGAGGAAAGAAAGAAGGAAAGAAGCTGAGGTGGAGGCAGCTGCAGGAGCTGGATTCGGGAATCCCGCGGCGTTCCGGCATTCCGGCGTTCCGGCGTTCCGGATCCCGGCATTCCGGCGTTCCGGCGTTCCGGATCCCGGCATTCCGGCGTTCCGGATCCTGGCGTTCCGGCGTTCCGGATCCCGGCATTCCGGCGTTCCGGCGTTCCCGATCCCGGCGTTCCGGCGTTCCGGCTACAGGATCCGCTGGCGCTTGAGGACGGACTCCGCGTAGTGGCCGCCCAGGCCCTGCGAGTGCTGCCCCACGTAGGGACCCTCCGGGCTCCGCTCCGGAGCCGGCGGGAACCGGGAAAAGGCCCTTTTGTGCGGAGAGCCGGGAACGCCGCCCGGAGCGGGGCCGGCGCGGAGCCGGGAGGCGGCCGCGGACACCTTGGGAATGCCGGGAATGCCATCGGGAGGCGGCGCCGGAGGCTGCGGTGGGATGGGAGAGGGGGAGTGAGCGTGTGGATGAGCCCGGAGCGCCGCGGGATAGCGGGAATGCGGCCGGAGCGCGCCATGGGATACCGGGAATGTGCCTGGAATGTGCCATGGGATACCGGGAATGTGCCTGGAGCGTGCCATGGGATACTGGGAATGTGCCTGGAATGCACTGTGGGGTAATGGGAATGTGCCCGGAGTGCGCCGTGGGATAGCGGGAATGCGGCCGGAGTGCCACCAGATAGCGGGAATGCATCCGGAGCGCGCCATGGGATAACGGGAATGTGCCTGGAGCGCACCGCGGGATACCGGGAATGCATCCGGAGCGCGCCATGGGATAACGGGAATGTGTCTGGAGCGCACCGCGGGATAACGGGAATGTGCCCGGAGCGTGCCGTGGGATAACAGGAATGTGCCCGGAGCACACTTCAGGATACTGGGAGCATGCCGAGCGTGCCATAGGATATTGGGAGCGTTTCCGGAGCGCAACATGGGATACTGGGAATGCACCTGGAGTGCACTGTGGGATACCGGGAACGCACCCAGGGCAATTGCGGGATACCGGGAACGCGCCCGGAGTGCACCGCGGGATACCAGGAGTGTGTTGGGATGTAGCTGAAGTGGGATACCGGGAATGTGCCCGGAGCTATCATGGGATACCGGGAATGCGTCCAGAGCAATCACAGGATACCCGGAATGTGCCTGGAGCAATCGCGGGATACCCGGAGTGATCGCGGGATACCAGGAGCACGTCCGGAGCGATTGCGGGATGCCCGGAATGATCATGGGATACCGGGAATGCATCCGGAGCGATTGCGGGATCCCGGGAACGCACCCGGAATGATCGTGGGATCCCGGGAACGCGCCCGGAGCGATCGTGGGATCCCGGGAACGTGCCCGGAGCAATTGAGGGACCCCGGGAACGCGTCCGGAATGATCGTGGGATCCCGGGAATGCGCCCGGAGCGATTGTGGGATACTGGGAACGCGTCCGGAGCGATCGCGGGATCCCGGGAACGCGTCTGAAATGATTGTGGGATCCCGGGAATGCACCCAGAGCGATTGAGGGACCCCGGGAACGCGTCCGGAATGATCGCGGGATCTGGGGAATGCTGGCGGGATCCCGGGAACGCATCTGGAATGATGGCAGGATCCCGGGAACGCGTCCGGAGCAACCGTGGGATGCCCGGAATGATTGTGGGATCCCGGGAATGCGTCCGGAATGATCGCGGGATCCCGGGAACGCGTCCGGAGCGATTGAGGGACCCCGGGATCCCGGGAATGCTGGCGGGATCCCGGGAATGCGCCCGGAGGGATCCCGGGAACGCTGGCAGGATCCCAGGAACGCGCCCGGAGGGATCGCGGGATCCTGGGAACGCTGGCGGGGTCCCGGGAACGTGTCCGGAGGGATCCCGGGATCCCGGGAATGCCGGCGGGATCCCGGGAACGCTCCGCGCTCACCTTTCCCAGGTGGCTCTGCCGGAGCCCGGCCTGGAGGCCGCTGGTGAAGTAGGATCCGGGCGATCCCGGCAGGAACGGCGCCAGCGCCGGGGCCAGGGCCAGGCCGGAGCACTCCAATCCCTGCGGAAGCGGCTCCGGATCCGCGCGGACGCGCAGCGGGATTCCCGCCTCGCGCCGGCCCGGAACGGGATCCCGCGGATAAATCCGTGTCCCCGGCGCGTCCTGCCGGGAAAAGCGACGGATCGGGGCGGAATTCCCGGCTCCGGGAGCGCGGGGACGGGATGGGCGCGCGGATACCGGCTGGAAGTCACCGGGAAAGGCGTCCGCGGGGGATCCGGCGCTCCCGGCCTGGGCGAGCGGAGCGGGAATGGCGCGGATGCGGCGGGAAGGGGCCGGAGCGGCCGCGCCGCTTCCCGGGAGGAGGCTCCGCAGGTTCAGGTAGGGATTGAGCGGGATGCGGAGATCCTTGGGAGGCTCCCCCAGGAGCGAGGCCTGCGGGAATGCGCGGGAATCCGCGGGAATGCCGGGATTCCCATGTGGGAATGCCGGGATTCCCATGCGGGAACGCGCCGCGGTGCCGGATCTTACCGTGTTTTCCCGCTCCGGGAACGGCAGCAGCGGAGACTTGGCGGGAGCCGGCGGGGCCTCCATGGGGCCTCCTGTGGGAACAGGAGCGGATTCGGGAATGTCCCTGTGGCACCGGGAATGTCCCTGTGGCTCCGGGAATGTCCCCGTGGCTCCAGGAATATCCCATGGCTCTGGGAATATCCCCAAAGCTCCAGGCATATCCTCATGGCTCTGGGAATATTCCCGTGGCTCCGGGAATATCCCTGCGGCGCCGGGAATGTCCCCATGGTTCTGGGAATATCCCCATGGCTCTGGGAATATCCCAGGAGCTCCTCCGGGAATATTCTCATGGCTCTGGGAATATCCCCGCAGTGCTGGGAATATCCCCGTGGCTCCTCCGGGAATATCCCCATGGCTCTGGGAATATCCTTGTGGTGCCAGGAATATCCCCGTGGTGCCGGGAATATCCCCATGGCTCCGGGAATATCCCAGGAGCTCCTCCGGGAATATTCCCATAGCTCCGGGAATATCTTCATGGCTCTGGGAATATCCTTGCGGTGCTGGGAATATCCCCACGGCTCCGGGAATATCCTCATGGCTCCGGGAATATCCCAGGAGCTCCTCCAGGAATATCCCCGTGGCACTGGGAATATCCCCATGGCTCTGGGAATATCCTCATGGCTCTGGGAATACCCCCATGGCTCCGGGAATACCCCCATGGCTCCGGGAATATCCTCATGGCTCTGGGAATACCCCCATGGCTCCGGGAATATCCCCGCGGCTCCTCCGGGAATTCCGGCTCTTACCCAGCGCGCCGTGGGGCAGGGAGCCGAGCGGAGAATCCCCCAGGATCCCGGGTTTCTGCGGACACAGCGGCGGGTGGGAAGGAGCCGCCGCCTGCGGCCGCCCTCCCGCCGTCAGTAGGTTCCAGGGTGAACGCACCTGGCGCGCGGGCGCCTGCAGCGCCAGCTGGAGCAGCGCGGCCGACAGCGCCGGAGCGGGAAGGAGCGGCGGGGCCGGAGCGGCGCCCAGGAGCCCTGCGGGAAGGGGATGCTGGAGGCTCCGGAGCAACGCGGAGGCTCCGGAGCGACACGGATCTTCCAGAGCGACGCGGAGGCTCCGGAGCGACGCGGATGATCCAGAGTGACCCAGATGTTCCGGAGCGACGCGGATCCTCCGGAGCTGACACGGAGGCTCCGGAGCGACGCGGAGGCTCCAGAGCAACGCGGATGCTCGGAACACGGATGTTCCGGAGCGACACGGATCCTCCGGAGCCGACGCGGATGCTCTGGAGCGACACGGAGGCAACGCGGAGGCTCCGGAGCCGACATGGAGACTCCGGAGTGGGCGCGGAGGCTCTGGAGCAACATGGAGGCTCTGGAGCGACATGGAGCGACGCGGAGGCTCCGGAGCCAGCGCGGATGCTCCGGAGCAACCCAGATGTTCCGGAGCGACGCGAATGCTCCGGAGCGGGCACAGATGCTCCGAAGCCGGTGCGGAGGCTCCGGAGCGACGCGGAGGCTCCGGAGCAACCCAAATGTTCCGGAGCGACGCGGAGGCTCCAGAATGACCTGGAGCGACGCGGAGGCTCCGGAGCCAGTGCGGATGCTCCGGAGCGACTCGGATCTTCCGGAGCGACGCGAATGCCCCGGAGCGACGCGGACTCTCCGGAGCGATGCAAATGCTCCGGAGTGGGCATGGATGCTCCGGAGCCGGTGCGGAGGCTCCGGAGCGACGTGGAGGCTCCGGAGTGACCTGGAGTGACGCGGAGGCTCCAGAGCAACGCGGAGGCTCCGGAGCGACACGGAGCAACGCGGATGCTCCAGAGCAGGCATGGATGCTCTGGAGCGACTCGGAGGCTCTGGAGCGACCTGGATGCTCCGGAGTGACCCGAATCGATGCGGAGGCCCCGGAGCGACCTGGAGCGACGCGGAGGCCCCGGAGGGACCCGGATCGACGCGGATGGTTCCGGAGCCACGCGGAGGCTCCGGCCGCGCTCCTCACCCTGCTTCCCGGCGGCGGCTCCGCGGAGCAGCAGCTGGAGCGACGCCGGGTTCCCCAGGCTCCGCAGGATCTGCAGGACGTCCGGCTCCGGGAGCAGCCCCTTCCCGCGGTTCCGGGTCTGGGAACGGGAGAGGAGACGCGGACACCCCGTGAGGGCGACGGAGACCGACGGCTGCCGCTTTTCCCGGGAACGCCGGCTCCGGCGGCACGCGGTCCAGGGCGGCAAAGCCCGTGGGCATGGGGAGCACCGGGAGCACCACAAGTGCCATGAGTGCCACAAGTACCGCGAGTGCCACAAGTGCCACGAGCACCGTGAGTGCCGCGAGTACCGTGAGCGCCACGAGTGCTATGAGTGCCGCGAGTGCCACAAATGCCATGAGCACCATGAGTGCCGTGAGCGCGAGTGCTATGAGTGCTGCAAGTGCCACGAGCACCGTGAGTGCCGCAAGTGCCATGAGCACAAGTGCCATGAGCACCACGAGTGCCACAAGTACCATGAGCACCGTGAGTGCCACGAGTACCGTGAGCACCATGAGTGTTGAGTGCTGCAAGTGCCATGAGCACCACAAGTGCTGTGAGTGCCGTGAGTGCTGTGAGTGCCACAAGTGCCGCGAGCGCTGCAAGCGCCACAAGTACCGTGAGCACCACGAGTGCTGTGAGTGCCACGAGTGCCATGAGTGCCACGAGTGCTGCGAGTGCCATGAGTGCCACAAGTATCGTGAGTGCCGCAAGTGCCATGAGCACCGTGAGTGCTGCAAGTGCCATGAGCACGAGTGCCATGAGCACCGTGAGTGCTGCGAGTGCCACAAGTACCGTGAGCGCCATGAGTGCCACGAGTGCTATGAGTGCTGCAAGTGCCATGAGCACCATGAGTGCTGCGAGTGCCATGAGTGCCATGGGCACCACGAGTGTAGTGAGCGCCACGAGTACCATGAGCGTCGTGAGTGCCGGGAGTGCCATGAGCACCACGAGTGCCATGAGCACCATGAGTGCTGCGAGTGCTACAAGTGCCGTGAGTGTCGCAAGTGCTGCGAGTGCCATGAGTGCTGCAAGCACAAGTACCAAGAGCGCCACGAATGCCATGAGCATCACAAGTGCCGCAAGTGTCATGAGCACCATGAGTGCTCCGAGCGCTGCAAGTGCTGTGAGCATCACGAGTGCCGTGAGCGCCACGAGTGCTGTGAGTGCCGCGAGTGTCATGAGCACCATGAGTGCTACAAGTGCCGCGAGTGCTGCAAGGGCCACAAGTACCGTGAACACCACGAGTGCCGTGAGTGCCACAAGCGCTGCGAGTGCCGCGAGTGCCGGGAGCATGGCGAGCGCCATGAGTGCCCCAAGTGCGCCCCGAGCGCCCCCGAGCGCGTTCCAAGCGCCCCACGTGCCCCCCAAGCACCCCCTGAATGCCCCCAAGCGCCCTCCAAACACGCCACGTGCCCCCCAAGTGCCCCCGAATGCCCCCCAAGCGCCGTGTGTGTCCCCCAAGTGCTCCCTGAGCTCCCCACGTACCCCTGAGCGCCCCCCAAACACGCCACGTGCTCCCCAAGTGCCCCCCACGTGCCCCGCGTGCCCCCCAAGTACCCCCCAAGTGCTCCCTGAGCACCCCGAGCGCCCCCCAAGTGCCCCCCAAATGCCCCCAAGTACCCCCCAACTGCCCCATGCGCCCCCCAATTGCCCCCCACGTGCCCCACATGCGCCCCAAGTGCCCCCCACGTGCTCCTCATGTGCCCCCCAATTGCCCCCCACGTGCCCCATGTGCCCCCCAAGTGCCCCTCATGTGCCCGTTCCCCCCACGTGCCCCCCAAACACCCCCCAAGTGCCCCCAATTGCCCCCCACGCCCCCCCCCCACCTGTCTCCCGGCCCCTCCTCCCTGTTGCCGTCCCGGGCGCTGCAGGGGCCGCCGCGGGGGGGGGCGGCGCGGGGGGGGAGACGGAGCCGGATCCGGATCCGGAGCTGGAGCCATCCCGGGAACGGCGGGAACGGGAACGGCGGCTGCGGGGAACGGAGCCGGGAATGCCGTGGGATGGGGGAATCCCGCGGGATGGGGAGCCGGGAATGCCGTGGGGTGGGGGAATCCCGGGGGATGTGGGAATCCCACGGGGTGGGGACGTGGGAATCCCCTGGGTAGCGGGAATCCCGTGGGGTGGGAGCCAGGAATCCCGTGAGATGTGGGAATCCTATGGGATGGGGATGTGGGAATCCCACAGGGTGGGGACGCAGGATGTGGGAATCCTATGGGATGGGAGGCAGGAATCCCGTGGGATGTGGGAATCCTGTGGGATGGGAATCCCATGGGATGGGAAGCCGGGAATCCCGTGGGATGGGGATCTAGGGCTCAGGGGATGGGGAGGAGAACGTGGGAATCCTGCGGGATGTGGGAATCCTATGGGATGGGGATGTGGGAATCCCACAGGGTGGGGACGCGGGGCCCAAGAGATGGGGAGAGGGATGTGGGAATCCCATGGGATGTGGGAATCCCGTGGGGTGGGGAGCCGGGAATCCCGTGGGGTGGGAATCCCCTGGGAGAGGGTTCTAAGGCTCAGAAAATGGGGAGAAAAATGTGGGAATCCTGCGGGATGTGGGAATCCTATGGGATGGGGATGTGGAAATCCCACAGGGTGGGGACACGGGATGTGGGAATCCCATGGGAAGGGGGTCTGGGGCCCATGGGATGGGGAGAAGAATGTGGGAATCCCGTGGGATGGGGAGCCGGGAATCCCGTGGGATGTGGGAATCCCGTGGGATGGGGAGCCGGGAATCCCGTGGGATGGGGACGCGGGAATCCCGTGGGATGGGAATCCCGTGGGATGGGAATCCTATGGGATGGGGAGCCGGGAATCCCGTGGGAGGGGGATCTAGGGCTCAGGGGATGGGAAGGAGAATGTGGGAATCCTGCGGGATGTGGGAATCCTATGGGATGGGGATGTAGGAATCCCACAGGGCGGGGACGCGGGATGTGGGAATCCCATGGGAAGGGGGTCTGGGGCCCATGGGATGGGGAGAAGAATGTGGGAATCCCGTGGGATGTGGGAATCCCGTGGGATGGAGAGGCGGGAATCCCCCAGGATGGGGACGTGTGGCCCATGGGATGCAGAGGGACACGGGATCGGCGGGATGGGGACGCGGCCCCCCCGCCGTCTCCGCCGGTTTTCCCGCCCGCGGGAATTTTCCGATCGGGATCCGCGCTCTCACTGGAGCCGTCCAGGGAGCAGGGCCGGAGCTCCAGGTCATGGAGCCGCTCCTGGACTTCCTGCGGGAACGCCGGGAAAAGGGGAACGGGGTCAGGGAGCGAACGGCGCCGGGAACGCCAGGAACGCCGGGAACGCCGGGAATGCCGGGCTGGATGAGCGCCCGGAGTTCCGGCGTTCCGGAGGCCGGGAAGGGCCGGAGCGGGAGCTGCCCCCGGGATCGGGATAACGCGGATCCGCATCCCGGTGCGGCCCCCAGGGCTGCCCCAAACCTGCCCCACGGAGACCCCCAAGTCAGCCCCACAGCCCAGCCCCACAGCGCCCCACGGAGACCCCCGTCCTGCCCCGGCCCCACAGCGCCCCATCCTGCCCCACAGCCCCCCAGCCCAGCCCCACAGACCCCCCATTCTGCCCCACAGCTGCTTCATTCTGCCCCAGCCCCACAGGCTGCCCCACAGCCCGGCCCCACGGACCCCCCGTTCCGCCCCACAGCCCCCCTGCCCCACTCCAGCCCCACAGCCAACCCCGTGCCCCCCATTCCGCCCCGGCCCCACAGTGCCCCATTCCCCACGGATTCCCCATCCAGCCCCATAGCCGGACCCACAGCCCTCCCACTCCAGCCCCATAGCCCCCCGTTCCCCATGGACCCCCCGTCCTGCCCCATAACCGGCCCCACAGCCTCCCTGTTCCTGTCCAGCCCCACAGCCAGCCCCACACCCCAGCCCCATAGCCGGCCCCACAGCGCCCCATCCTGCCCCACAGTCCCCCGTTCCCCATGGACGCCCCATCCCGCTCCAGCCCCACAGCCCCCCCGTGCACCACAGACCCCCTGTCCAGCCCCATAGCCCGGCCCCACAACCCAGCCCCACAGCCCCCCATTCCTCACAGCCCCCCCGTCCTGCCCCACAGCCCCCCCGTCCAGCCCCATAGCCGCCCCACAGCCCCCCATTCCTCACAGCCCCCCCGTCCTGCCCCATAGCCCCCCATTCCCCATGGACACCCCGTCCTGCCCCATAGCCGGCCCCACACCCCAGCCCCATAGCCTGGCCCCACAGCCCCCCATTCCCCACACATCCCCCATCCAGCCCCATAGTCGGTCCCACAGCCCTCCCCGTCCTGCCCCACAGCCCCCCGTTCCCCATGGACCCCCCGTCCCGTCCAGCCCCATAGCTGCCCCACAGCCCCCCCATTCCCCACAGATCCCCGGTCCAGCCCCACAGCCGCCCCACAGCTCCCGCCCCCCCCGGGCCTCCAGCCCCCCCGCGCACCTCGGCGGGCGCCGCTTCCGCTTCCGCTTCCGCCGTTTCCGTTACCGGCGGCTCCGCGCCCGCCGCCGCCATGTTGCCGCCCGCCGCCTCCCCGCCAACACGGCGCCCCCCCATTGGCCCGCGGCGCCCGCGGCGGCAGCATCGGCCGCGCTCATTGGGCGAGCGCGAAGGGCGCGCGCTCATTGGCCGGGCGCCGCCTCATTTGCATGGCGCCTCCTGATTGGGCGCGGCGGGACGAGGCGCGCTGGCGGCGCCGCCCCGCGCTTATTGGCTGGCTGGGGACACGCCCCCTGCCCGAGGACACGCCCCCGCGGCCGAGCCCCGCCCCCTGCCCCATAGTGACCCCGGCCCTATAGTGACCCCTGCCCCATAGTGACCCCTGCCCTATAGTGACCCCTGCCCTATAGCGACCCCGGCCCCATAGTGACCCCTGCCCCATAGCGACCCCGGCCCCATAGTGACCCCTGCCCTATAGTGACCCCTGCCCTATAGCGACCCCTGCCCTATAGTGACCCCTGCCCCATAGTGACCCCTGCCCTATAGCGACCCCTGCCCTATAGTGACCCCTGCCCCATAGTGACCCCTGCCCTATAGCGACCCCGGCCCCATAGTGACCCCTGCCCCATAGCGACCCCGGCCCCATAGTGACCCCTGCCCTATAGTGACCCCTGCCCTATACTGACCCCTGCCCTATAGAGACCCCTGCCCTATAGAGACCCCTGCCCCATAGTGACCCCTGCCCCATAGCGACCCCTGCCCTATAGCGACCCCTGCCCCATAGCGACCCCTGCCCTATAGTGACCCCTGCCCTATAGCGACCCCGGCCCCATAGCGACCCCTGCCCTATAGCGACCCTGGCCCTATAGTGACCCCTGCCCCATAGCGACCCCTGCCCTATAGTGACCCCTGCCCCATAGAGACCCCTGCCCCATAGAGACCCCTGCCCTATAGTGACCCCTGCCCTATAGTGACCCCTGCCCTATAGCGACCCCCGCCCTATAGAGACCCCTGCCCTATAGCGACCCCTGCCCCATAGCGACCCCTGCCCCATAGCGACCCCTGCCCTATAGCGACCCCTGCCCTATAGTGACCCCTGCCCCATAGCGACCCCTGCCCCATAGAGACCCCGGCCCTATAGAGACCCCTGCCCCATAGCGCCCCCCCAGCCCCATATCCCCTATGGCCCCCCCGGCGCAGCCGGAGCCTCCGGAGCCGCTTCCTCCTTTATTGGGATCCGGAGCCGCGGGGGGGGGGCCCGGCCCCCCCATCCCGAGCGGATCCCGAGCGGATCCGGAGCCGCTTCCCCCCCATCCCGCAGGATCCCGGGCGGCTCCGGGATCCCGAGCGGCTCTTCCCAAGGGAGCGGCTCCCGGAATCCCGTGGGAAGCAGCGGGATCATCCCCGTCCCTGTCCCAAAATTCCCGGATGAGGCGAGAGGCCGGATCCGGAGCCGGATCCCTCCGGAGCCGGCAGGGAACGCGCCGGGATTCCGGAGGGTCCCATGGGGAATCCAGAGGCTCCTGTTGGGATCCCACATTGCTGCGTCAGGATTCCAGAGGATCCCGTTAGGATTCTGGAGGGTCCTCCTGGAATTCCAGCGTGTCCTGTTGGGATCCCGCAGCGTCGCGCCAGGATTCCGGACGGTCCCGCCGAGATTCCGGACGGTCCTGCCGGGTTTCCAGAGGGCCAGGCTGGGTCCCATGGGGTCCTGATGGGATCCCACAGGATCCTGCCGGGATTCCCGAGGATCCCCCTGGGATTCCAGAGGGTCCCGCTGGGATTCCTGAAGGTCTTCCTGGGATTCCCAAGGATCCCGCTGGGATTCCCAAGGGTCCTGCCAGGATCCCGCAGCATCATGCCAGGATCCCAGAGGATCCTGCTGGGATTCCTGAAGGTCCTGCCGGGCTTTCCGAGTATCCCGCCGGAATTCCTGAAGGTCTTCCCAGGATTCCTGAGGATCCCGCTGGGATTCCCGAGGCTCCCACCGGGATTCCCAAAGGTCTTCCCAGGATTCCTGAGGATCCCACCGGGATTCCCGAAGGTCTTCCCAGGATTCCTGAGGATCCCACTGGGATTCCCAAAGGTCCCGCCGGGATTCCCAAAGGTCTTCCCGGGATTCCCGAGGCTCCCGCCGTGATTCCCAAAGGTCTTCCTGGGATTCCCAAAGGTCCCGCCGGGATTCCCAAAGGTCTTCCCAGGATTCCCGAGGCTCCCGCCGTGATTCCCGAAGGTCCTGCCGGGATTCCCGAGGCTCCCGCCGTGATTCCCAAAGGTCTTCCCGGGATTCCCAAAGGTCCCGCCGGGATTCCCGAAGGTCTTCCCGGGAATCCCAAGGGTCCCGCCGGGATTCTCGAGGCTCCCGCCGTGATTCCCGAAGGTCTTCCCGGGATCCCGCCGGGATTCCCGAGGGTCCCGCTGGGATTCCCGAAGGTCCTGCCATGATTCCCAAAGGTCTTCCCGGAATTCCCGAGGCTCCCGCCGGGATCCGGGCTCAGCAGACGCTGAACACGGAAGGCGCCTGTGCCCGGTACTTGTCCGCGAAGGCCTTGAGCACCGGGATCAGGTTCCGGAATGCCGGCCGGAACGAGGCCTCCGCTTCCCAGCAGTTCTTCATGAGCCGGTAAATCTGGGAAGGAGGCAGGAAACGCCGGGAAGGGCCCCGAGGAATCCCTGGATGCGGCCGGATCCCATGGGATCCGCCCCCAAGGTGGGAGCCCGAGAGCCAGGGCAGCTCCGTCCCTTATCCCGGGATTTGGCCGCCCTTGGGATGCGGGAAACCCATGGGATGGGGAGGGATGCGGGAAATCTATGGGATGCCCGTGGGATGCGGGAAAGCTGCGGGATGGGGAGGGATGTGGGATGCGGGATACCCATGGGATGAGGAGGGATGCGGGATACCCATGGGATACTTGCGGGATGGGGAGGGATGGGGAGGGATGCGGGATACCGCGGGACGGAGCCCCAGGATTCCCGGGATGCGGAGGGGCCGTCGGGAGCCGCAGCGGCTCCATTCCCGCTCCGTTCCTGGATCCCGCGGGACGATCCCGGCTCCGTTCCCAGATCCCACGGGATGATCCCGCTCATTCCCGGATCCCGTGGGATGATCCCGCTCATTCCCGGATCCCGCAGGATCCTCCCGGCTCCGTTCCCGGATCCCGCGGGACGATCCCCGCTCCACTCCCGCCATCCCGCTCCATCCCCGCTCCGATCCCGCTCCATTCCCGGATCCCGCAGGACGCTCCCAGCTCCGTTCCCGGATCCCGCGGGATCCTCCCGGCTCCGTTCCCAGATCCCGGCTCCATCCCCGGATCCCGCGGGACGATCCTGCTCATTCCCGGATCCCGCAGGACGATCCCTCGGGATCCGCTCACCTCGGCCGGACAATCCCGCGGCGGCGGCAGCCGCTTCCCACATTCCAGCAGCTCCACGAGCCGGAGCAGAGTCATCTGGCCCTGCGCCGGGCCCAGCAGCTCCAGGAACTTCTGCGGGAACGGGAATGGGAGCGGGAATGGGAACGGGAGTGGGAATGGGAGCAGGAACGGGAGTGGGAGTGGGAGCGGGAATGGGAGCGGGAATGGGAATGGGAGCGGGAATGGGAGCGGGATGGGAATGGGAACGGGAATGGGAATGGGAGTGGGAGCGGGAATGGGAACGGGAACGGGAATGGGAGCGGGAACGGGAATGGGAGCGGGAACGGGAGCGGGAATGGGAGTGGGAATGGGAACGGGAGCGGGAATGGGAACAGGAATGGGAGCGGGAAT
Organism: Tinamus guttatus; assembly: GCF_059628265.1. Classification (NCBI taxonomy): domain Eukaryota; kingdom Metazoa; phylum Chordata; class Aves; order Tinamiformes; family Tinamidae; genus Tinamus; species Tinamus guttatus. The sequence continues at coordinate 38,283 of NW_028289689.1, read as the reverse complement.
GGGAACGGGAATGGGAACGGGAATGGGAACGGGAATGGGAACGGGAATGGGAACAGGAACGGGAATAGGAGCAGGAACAGGAATGGGAATGGGAACGGGAATGGGAACGGGAATGGGAGCGGGAACGGGAACGGGAGCGGGAACGGGAATGGGAGCGGGAACGGGAGCGGGAATGGGAGTGGGAATGGGAACGGGAGCGGGAATGGGAACGGGAGCGGGAATGGGAACAGGAATGGGAGCGGGAATGGGAACGGGAATGGGAACAGGAATGGGAACGGGAATGGGAACGGGAATGGGAACGGGAATGGGAACAGGAACGGGAATAGGAGCAGGAACAGGAATGGGAATGGGAACGGGAATGGGAACGGGAACGGGAGCGGGAATGGGAATGGGAACAGGAATGGGAGCAGGAATGGGAGTGGGAATGGGGCTGGCGGCGCCATTCCCGACCGTGCTTCCCACCCACTTCCCTTCCCACGCGTTTCCTGCCCGTTTTCCATCCATTTTCCCTGCTCTCCCCACCTGTTTCCCACCCGTTCCCCTCCTGTTTCCTGTTTCCGCTCCCTTCCCATTTCCCGTTCCCGTTTCCCACTCCCCGTTCCTGGCTCCTGCTTCCCATTCTCCATTCCCTGTTCCCCTTTCCCCGTTCCCGTGTTCCTGTTCCTGCGTTCCCGTTTCCCTGTTCCCACTCCCCGTGTCTCCGTGTCCCCGTGTTTCCCGGTATTCCCGGTATTCCCGACATTCCCGGTATTCCCAGTATTCCCGTCATTCCCGGTATTCCCGGTATTCCCGGCATTCCCGGTCTCACCGCGGGCGGGCTCTGCTCCGGCCGGCACCGCGTCACCAGCTCGTACAGGGTCACCCCGAAGGCCCAAACGTCGGAGCCGAACGAGAACTTGGACTCGCGGAGACACTCGCTGGCGAACCTGCGGGAACGCCGCCGGGAATGCCGCCGGGAACGCCGCCGGGAACGCCGCCGCTTCCGGGAATGCTTCCGGAACCGCTTCCGCTTCCGGGGCCGCTTCCGCTTCCACCCGTGTTTCCACTTCCGCCCCCACTTCCCGCCGCGTCCACTTCCCCCTGTGCCCGTTTCCTTCCGCTTCCGCTTCCGCCCGCGCTCCCTTCCTCGCACTTCCGCTCACACTTCCCGCTGCACCCACTTCCTTCCGCGCCCACTTCCCCCCATATCCACTTCCTTCCGCGCCCACTTCCACGCACGCTTCCTTCTGCATCCCCTTCCTTCCCCACTCACTTCCATGTGCTTCCCCGCACTTCCCACCCACTTCCACTTCCGCCCGCGCTTCCACTCAGGCCACTTCCTCCTGTGTTTCCCCTTGCACCTGCTTCCTTCCGCACTTCCTTCCTCGCACTTCCCCCCTGCCCGTTGCTTCCTGCTCCCTTCCCACTCACTTCCCGCCCACTTCCCGCTTGCTCCCATGTGTCCCACACGCTTCCCACTTGCTTCCCGCTTGCTCCCGCACTTCCCGCCCGCTCCCTGCTCACTTCCTGCTTTCTCCAACCCGTTTCCCACTTGCTCCTGCTCACTTCCCGCTTGCTCCCACACTTCCTGCCCCTTCCCACTCGCTCCGGTGCTTCCTGCTCCCTTCCTGCCCTGTTCCCACTCCCATTCCTGTTCCCATCCCCGTTCCCATTCCCATTCCCGGCATTCCCGTTATTCCCGGCGTTCCCGGCGTTCCCGCTCACCAGAACACAGGGCTGTCCCCGTCCTCCCGCACCCGGTAGTAGTCGCTGCCCTCCGGGACGGTCGTTCCCATTCCCGTTCCCGCTCCATTCCCATCCCCATTCCCATCCCCGTTCCCGTTCCCATCCCCGTTCCCATTCCCATTCCCGGCATTCCCGGCATTCCCGGTATTCCCGCTCACCAGAACACGGGGCTGTCCCCGTCCTCCCGCACCCTGTAGTAGTCGCTGCCCCCGGGATGGCCGTTCCCGTCCCCATTCCCATTCCCGGTATTCCCGGCATTCCCGGCATTCCCGGCATTCCCGCTCACCAGAACACAGGACTGTCTCCATCCTCCCGCACCCGGTAGTAGTCACTGCCCTCGGGGACGCCCGTTCCCATTCCCATCCCCGTCCCCATTCCCATTCCTGATATTCCCATTCCCATTCCCGGTATTCCCATTCCCGGCATTCCCGGCGTTCCCGCTCACCAGAACACAGGGCTGTCCCCGTCCTCCCGCACCCGGTAGTAGTCACTGCCCTCGGGGCCATTCCCGTTCCCATCCCCATTCCCGGTATTCCCGGCATTCCCGGCGTTCCCGGCGTTCCCGCTCACCAGAACACGGGGCTGTCCCCGTCCTCCCGCACCCGGTAGTAGTCGCTGCCCTCGGGATGGCCGTTCCCATTCCCATCCCCGTCCCCATTCCCGGTATTCCCGGTATTCCCGCTCACCAGAACACAGGGCTGTCCCCGTCCTCGCACACCCGGTAGTAGTCGCTGCCCCCGGGATGGCCGTTCCCATCCCCGTTCCCATTCCCGGTATTCCCATTCCCGGTATTCCCATTCCCGGTATTCCCGGCGTTCCCGGCATTCCCGCTCACCAGAACACGGGGCTGTCCCCGTCCTCCCGCACCCGGTAGTAGTCGCTGCCCCCGGGATGGCCGTTCCCATCCCCGTTCCCATTCCCGGTATTCCCATTCCCGGTATTCCCATTCCCGGTATTCCCGGCATTCCCGGCATTCCCGCTCACCAGAACACGGGGCTGTCCCCGTCCTCCCGCACCCGGTAGTAGTCGCTGCCCCCGGGATGGCCGTTCCCATTCCCCTCCCCGTTCCCATTCCCGGTATTCCCATTCCCATTCCCATTCCCGCTCCATTCCCATTCCCGGTATTCCCGGCGTTCCCGCTCACCAGAACACGGGGCTGTCCCCGTCCTCCCGCACCCGGTAGTAGTCGCTGCCCCCGGGATGGCCGTTCCCATTCCCCTCCCCGTTCCCATTCCCGGTATTCCCATTCCCGGTATTCCCATTCCCGGTATTCCCATTCCCGGCATTCCCGGCGTTCCCGCTCACCAGAACACAGGACTGTCCCCGTCCTCGCACACCCTGTAGTAGTCGCTGCCCTCGGGCACCGTCTTGGCCAGCCCGAAGTCCCCGATCTTGACCAGGGCCTCGTTCTCCAGCAGGACGTTCCGGGCGGCCAAGTCGCGGTGGATGTAACGGAGGGAGTGCAGGTACGCCATGCCCTGCCCCATAAGTGAGACAGACCCACACGTGAGCGGGACCCATAAGTGAGACAGACCCACAAGTGAGACAGACCCATAAGTGAGCGGGACCCACATGTGAGCGGGACCCACAAGTGACCCTGCCCCACAAGTGAGCGCGACCCACACGTTCACACCACCAGGTTGTGGTGGATGTAGCGCAGGGAGTGCAGGTACGCCATGCCCTGCCCCACAAGTGAGCAGGACCCATAAGTGAGACAGACCCACAAGTGAGTGGGACCCACAAGTGAGCGGGACCCACAAGTGAGCGGGACCCACACACATTCAAACCACCAGGTTGTGGTGGATGTAACGGAGGGAGTGCAGGTAGGCCATGCCCTGCCCCACAAGTGAGCGCGACCCACAAGTGAGCGGGACCCATAAGGGAGCGCGACCCACAAGTGAGCTGGACCCATAAGTGAGCGCGACCCACAAGTGAGTGCGACCCACAAGTGAACGCGACCCACAAGTGAGCTGGACCCACAAGTGAGCGGGACCCACATGTGAGCCGGACCCACACATTCACTGTGCTCCAGCCCCACACACATTCCAGCCCCACATGTTCACTGCATGTTCCAGCCCCACATGCACTCCAGCCCCCCACACGCTCCAGCCCCCCACGCCCCCCTACCTCGCAGATCTGCTGTGCGAACAGCAGCAGCCGCGCCAGCCCCACGCTGTGCCGGGGCAGGTAGTCGCGCAGGCTGCCGAGCGGGACGTACTCCATGACGAGCTGCAGCCCCGCGGCGCCTGCGGGACGGGATCCGTCATCCCGGAATCCCGGAATCCCAAAATCCCAGAATCCCGGAATCCCAGAATCCCAAATCCCGGAATCCCAGAATCCCAAATCCCAGAATCCCAAAATCCCGGAATCCCAGAATCCCGGAATCCCTGAATCCCTAAGGTGGGAAGGGACCTCTAGGGATCATCTAGTCCAACCTCCTGCACACGCAGGGTCACCCAGAGCACAGGGCTGCGTCCAAGCGGGTTGAAGGTCTCCAGAGAAGGAGACTCCACAACCTCTCTGGGCAGCCTGTTCCAGGGCTCCGGCACCCTCAATGTCAGGAATTTTTCCTGAAGTTCCTGTGGAACTTTTGGTGCTTCCGTTTGGGGCCGTTTCCTCTTGTCCTATCGCTCTCCACCAGTGAGAAGAGGCCGCCCCATCCTCCTCACTGCCTCCCTTGAGGTACTTCTAGACCCTGCTCAGGTCCCCTCTCAGCCTTCTCTTCTCCAGCTGAACAGGCCCAGCTCCCTCAGCCTCTCCTCATAGGGCAGATGTTCCAGGCCCCTCCTCATCCTCGTAGCCCTGCGCTGGCCTCTCTGCAGCAGCTGCACATCCCTCTTGTCCTGGGGAGCCCAGAACTGGACACAGTGCTCCAGATGTGGACACAATGTTCCAGATGTGGACACAATAGTCCAGATGTGGACACGGTGCTCCAGATGTGGACACAGTGCTCCAGATCTGGACACAGTGCTCCAGATGTGGCCTCCCCAGGGCTCCATGGAGGGGCCGGATCCCCTGGACCGGCTGGAGACGCCCGGGTTGACCTGTTGGATGGAGGGACCCGGGTGTCATTGGGGGGGTGACAGGGTGACCACGAGGGGGGTCCCCAATGGGATCCAGGGGGACGTTCGGAGGACATGGAGCACATGGAGGACACGGAGGACACAGAGGACACGGAGGACACGGAGGACACGGAGCGCACAGAGGACATGGAGCACATGGAGGACGCAGGGCATTGAGGACATGGAGGACACGGAGGACACAGAGGACATGGAGCGCACGGAGGACGTGGAGCGCATGGGGGATGTGGAGCGCATGGAGGATGTGGAGGACATGGAGCACGTGGAGGACATGGAGGACAGAGTGCATGGAACGCATGGAGGACATGGAGCACATGGAGGACATGGAGGATGTGGAGAGCATGGAGGACGCGGAGGACACGGAGGACACGGAGGACACGGAGGACATGGAGGACACGGACACGGAGGGCATGGAACACTCCGGCAGGTCCAGGGGATCCGGCCCCTCTGCTCAGCCCTGGGGAGGCCACATCTGGAGCGTCGAGGCCACATCTGGAGCGTCGAGTCCACATCTGGAGCACTGTGTCCACGTTGGGAGCATCGCGTTCACGTCTGGAGCGTCGTGTCCATTCTGGAGCACCGTGTCTATAGGTACCTCAAGGGAGGCCGTGAGGAGGATGGGGCGGCCTCTTTGCACTGGTGGAGAGCGACAGGACAAGAGGAAACGGCCACAAACTGAAGCACCAAAAGTTCCACAGGAACTTCAGGAAAAATTCCTAACATTGAGGGTGCCGGAGCCCTGGAACAGGCTGCCCAGAGAGGTTGTGGAGTCTCCTTCTCTGGAGACCTTCAACCCGCTTGGACGCAGCCCTGTGCTCTGGGTGACCCTGCGTGTGCAGGAGGTTGGACTAGGTGATCCCTAGAGGTCCCTTCCCACCCGGATCACCCGGATCCCGCGGGATCCGTCCCGCTCACCCTGCTCGCCGCAGCAGCCCTTGTACTTGACGATGTGCTCGTGGTACAGGGTCCGCAGGATGGCCACCTCGCGGCGCCACGCGGCCACCAGCCCCGGGCTGCAGCCGCCCTTGAGGGCCTTCACGGCCACCAGCTCCCCCGTGCCGTCGTTGCCCGGGTCGTAGCGGTAGAGGCCCACGCGGCCGAAGTGGCCCTGGGGAGGACAAGGAGGACGTGGAGGATGCGGAGAGCGTGGAGGATGTGGAGCGCGTGGAGGACGTGGAGGATGCGGAGAGCATGAAGGATGTGGAGCGCGTGGAGGACGTGGAGGACATGGAGGACGTGGAGGATGTGGAGCACGTGGAGGACGCGGAGGACGTGGAGCGCATGGAGGACGTGGAGGACACGGAGGACGTGGAGGATGTGGAGCACATGGAGGTCGTGGAGGACATGGAGTGCATGGAGCGCATGGAGGACGTGGAGCACATGGGGGACATGGAGGATGCGGAGAGCATGGAGGACGCAGAGGACATGGAGGACATGGAGGACGTGGAGGACACGGAGTGCATGGAACGCATGGAGGACGTGGAGCGCATGGAGGACGTGGAGGGCATGGAGGACGTGGAGGGCACAGAGGACGTGGAGCGCATAGAGTGCATGGAACACACAGAGGGCATGGAGCACATGGAGGACGCGGAGGACATGGGGGACACGGAGGACACGGAGCGCACGGAGGACATGGAGAACATGGAACGTGCGGAGGACGCGGAGAGCATGGAGCGTATGGAGGACGCGGAGGAGACGGAGTGCATGGAACGCATGGAGGACGTGGAGAGCGCGGAGGACGTGGAGAGCGCGGAGGGCACGGAGGACACAGAGCACATGGAGGACGTGGAGGGCACGGAGGACGCGGAGAGCACAGAGCGCACGGAGGACACGGAGTGCATGGAGCGCATGGAGGACGTGGAGCACACAGAGGACGCGGAGCACACGGAGGACGCGGAGTGCATGGAGCACATGGAGGACGTGGAGGACGTGGAGCACATGGAGTGCACGGAGGACATGAAGCGCACGGAGGACGTAGAGGATGCGGAGGGCACGGAGGACATGGAGTGCATGGAACACGTAGAGGACGTGGAGGACATGGAGGCCACGGAGAACATGGAGCACATGGAGGACGCAGAGTGCATGGAGTGCATGGAACGTACGGAGGACATGGAGCACATGGAGGATGTGGAGTGCATGGAGGATGCGGAGCGCATGGAGGACACGGGGGACGTGGAGTGCATGGAGGACACGGAGGGCATGGAAGACATGAAGCGCACGGAGGATGCGGAGGGCACGGAGGACATGGGGGATGTGGAGTGCATGGAGGACACGGAGGACGTGGAGTGCATGGAGGACACGGAGGGCATGGAGGACATGAAGTGCACGGAGGACATGAAGTGCACGGAGGATGCGGAGGGCACAGAGGACATGGGGGACGTGGAGTGCATGGAGGACACAGAGGACGCGGAGTGCATGGAACGTGCGGAGAATGTGGAACGCACGGAGGACATGGAGCGCATGGACTGCATGGAACGTGCAGAGGACATGAAGCGCATGGAAGACGTGGAGAGTGCGGAGGACACAGAGTGCAGGGAGTGCATGGAACGCGCAGGGAACGTGCAGTGCACACAGGATGTGGAGAGCATGGAGGACACGGAGGACGCAGAGAGTACAGAGCACGTGGAGCACGTGGAGCGCACAGAGGACACGGAGGAAGCGGAGGACACAGAGCGCACGGAGGACGTGGAGAGCGCAGAGGACATGGAGGACGCACAGCGCATGAAGTGCACGGAACGCGCGGAGGACGTGGAGTGCATGGAGGACACGGAGAGCATGGAGAGCACGGAGAACACAGAATGCACGGGGTGCACAGAACACGCGGAGGACGCAGAGAGCGTGGAGGACACATAGCACGTGGACGACACAGAGTGTGCGGAGTCCATGGAGGCCGTGGAGGACGCAGAGAGCGCGGAGCACACGGAGCACATGGAATGCACAGAGGATGCAGAGCGTGTGGAGGACACAGAGCATGTGGAAGCCGTGGAGAGCATGGAGGCCGCGGAGAATGTGGAGCGCGCGGAGGATCCGGAGGACACGGAGGACGTGGAGAGCACAGAGCACGCAGAGCACACGGAGGCCATGGGGCACACGGAGCGCATGGAGGCCGCGGAGCACATGGAGCGCACGAAGGCCACGGAGCACATGGAGGCCATGGGGCACATGGAGCACACGGAGAGCACGGAGGCCGCGGAGCACATGGAGCGCATGGAGCCCATGGGGCACACGGAGCACATGGAGCGCGTGGAGGACGTGGAGCGCACGGAGCACATGGAGGCCGCGGAGCGCATGGAGGCCCCGGAGCGCATGGAGCGCACGAAGGCCACAGAGCACATGGAGGCCATGGGGCACACGGAGCACACGGAGAGCACGGAGGCCGCGGAGCACATGGAGCGCATGGAGGACGTGGAGCTCACGGAGCACATGGAGCGCGTGGAGGCCATGGGGCACACGGAGCACATGGAGGCCGCGGAGCACATGGAGGACACGGAGCATATGGAGCACATGGAGCGCATGGAGGACGTGGAGCGCACGGAGGCCATGGGGCACACGGAGCACATGGAGGTCGTGGAGCACATGGAGGACACAGAGCACACGGAGCACATGGAGCGCATGGGGCACATGGAGCACATGGGGCACACGGAGCACATGGGGCACACGGAGCGCACGGAGGCCATGGGGCACACGGAGCACACGGAGCACATGGAGCGCATGGAGGACGTGGAGCGCACGGAGCACACGGAGCACATGGAGGACACGGAGCGCACGGAGCACATGGAGGACACGGAGCGCACGGAGGCCGCGGAGGCCGCTGACCTCTCCCAGGTCGCGGATCTTCTTCAGGTAGCGCCTCTGGAACACGGAGGGGTCGGGCAGGGGCAGCGCGGGCGGCACCGACGTGACGGCGGCCAGGGCTGCGGGGACAGGGCCATGGAGCCGCGTCCGGACCGCATCCCAGAACCGCATCCCGGAACCGCATCCCACATCCCACACCACATCCTGCACCGCATCGGCACCACATCCCGGAACCGCATCCTGGACCGCATCCCGCACCGCATCCGAGACCCGCATCCCGGACCCGCATCCCGGACCCGCATCCTGCACCGCATCCTGGACCCACATCCCGCACCACATCCCGGACCTGCATCCCGGACCGCATCCCGCACCGCATCCTGGACCCGCATCCCACACCGCATCCCGCACCGCATTCCGGACTGCATCCCGCACCCGCACCCCACACTGCATCCCGGACCCGCATCCCGCACCCTCATCCCGGACACTCATCCCAGACCCGCATCCCAGGCCTTTATCCCGGGCCCTCATCCCGCCCGCTCATCCCACCTGCTCATCCCAGGCCCTCATCCCACGCTCACCCCGGGCCCTCATCCCAAGTCCTTATCCTGCGCCCTCATCCCATGCTCATCCCACCCGCTCATCCCATGTCCTTATCCCACTCGCTCGCTCCACACTCTTATCCCGTGCACTTATCTCCAACGCTCTATCCCACTCGCTTATCCCGCTCGCTCCATGCACTTATCCCACTTGCTTATCCCGCTCACTCCATGCGCTTATCCCGCTTATCCCGCTCGCTCGCCCCGCTCCCTTATCCCGTGCGTTTATCCCGCTCGCTCGCTCCCAGGCCCAGGACGCTCCCGAAGGACCGAAATCCGCAGGGAGAGGAGCCCGGGAAGCGCGGGGGCAGCTCCATGGGAGCCCGGGCAGCTCCATTGGGAAGCGGCATTCCCAGCTCCCTCGGGAAGTGGCGTTCCCAGCTCCCTCGGGAAGTGGCGTTCCCAGCACCCTCGGGAAGTGGCGTTCCCAGCACCCTCGGGAAGCGGCGTTCCCAGCTCCCTTGGGAAGCGGGGGCAGCTCCCTTGGGAAGCGGCATTCCCAGTGCCCTTGGGAAGCGGGGGCAGTTCCCTTGGGAAGCGGCATTCCCAGCGCCCTTGGGAAGTGGCATTCCCAGCTCCCTTGGGAAGCGGCGTTCCCAGCTCCATTGGGAAGTGCGGGCAGCTCCCTTGGGAAGCGGGGGCAGTTCCCTTGGGAAGCGGCATTCCCAGCGCCCTTGGGAAGCGCGGGGCAGCTCCCTTGGGAAGCGCAGGGCAGCTCCCTTGGGAAGCGGCATTCCCAGCGCCCTTGGGAAGCGCGGGGGCAGCTCCCTTGGGAAGCGGCATTCCCAGCGCCCTTGGGAAGCGCGGGGCAGCTCCCTTGGGAAGCGGCATTCCCAGCTCCATTGGGAAGCAGCATTCCCAGCTCCCTTGGGAAGCGGGGGCAGTTCCCTTGGGAAGCGGCATTCCCAGCACCCTTGGGAAGCGGCATTCCCAGCTCCCTCGGGAAGCGGCATTCCCAGCGCCCTCGGGAAGCGGCGTTCCCAGCTCCCTCGGGAAGCGGCATTCCCAGCGCCCTTGGGAAGCGGCGTTCCCAGCTCCCTCGGGAAGCAGCATTCCCAGCGCCCTTGGGAAGCGGCGTTCCCAGCGCCCTCGGGAAGCGGCATTCCCAGCTCCCTCGGGAAGCGGCGTTCCCAGCTCCCTCGGGAAGCGGCGTTCCCAGCTCCCTCGGGAAGCGGCATTCCCAGCGCCCTCACCGTGCGGCTGCAGCCGCGTGAGATCCCGCAGGACGGTCCGGAAGGACGGCCGCATTCCCGGGCTGTATTCCAGGCACCGGCCCACGAGCGCCGCCAGCTCCTTGCACGCCGGCTCCGGAAGCCGGTGCCGCTTCTCGTAGAAACGCTCCTTCTGCGGGACGGCATTCCCGGAGCTCGCGCGGGACGGCATTCCCGGAGCTCGCGCGGAGCCTCGGGAAGCGCCTCCGGAGGCTCCCGCTTCCCGGCCTCACCTCGGCCGGCGCGCGCTCCTTGAGCGGGACGGCGCCGTCGAAGCAGATTTCCAGGAGCGTCGTCCCGAAGCTCCACTTATCCGCCGCCGGGCTGGGGCTTCCCGCATCCCGCACGCATTCCGGAGCGATCCAGGGGATCCGCTCGGCGCGCTCTGCGGCGCCGCGGCCGGGAAGAGCGGGATGAACGCGCGGGATAAGGGAGCGGGATAAGAGGGAGCGGGAGCCTCCGGATACCTTCCCGGGAGAGCACGGAGCAGCCGACGCCGGGATCGCTGAGCTTGGCGAAGGGCGGCGTTCCGTCTTCCAGGCCCCGGCGCGCCAAGAGGACGTTCCTGGCGCACACATTCCCGTGCACCAGGTTCTTGTCCTCCTGCGGGAAGCGGTGAGGAAAAGGAGCCGGAAAACCCCCGGAAAACCCCCGGAAAATCCCTGGAAAACCCCCGGAAAACCCGGAAAATCCCTGGAAAACCCCGGAAAACCCCGGAAAACCTGGAAAATCCCTGGAAAACCTCCGGAAAACCCGGAAAATCCCTGGAAAACCCCCGGAAAATCCCTGTAAAACCTCCGGAAAACCCGGAAAACCCCGGAAAATCCCTGGAAAACCTGGAAAATCCCTGGAAAACCTCCAGAAAACCCGGAAAATCCCTGGAAAACCCCCGGAAAATCCCTGGAAAACCTCTGGAAAATCCCTGGAAAACCTCCGCAAAACCCGGAAAATCCCTGGAAAACCCCTGGAAAACCCCCGGAAAATCCCTGGAAAACCTCCGGAAAACCCGGAAAATCCCTGGAAAACCCCAGAAAACCCCTGGAAAACCTGGAAAATCCCTGGAAAACCTCCGGAAAACCCGGAAAATCCCTAGAAAACCCCTGGAAAACCCCCGGAAAACCTCCAGAAAACCTGGAAAATCCCCGGAAAACCCTTGGAAAACCCCCGGAAAACTGGGAAGATCCCCCCTTACCAGGTAGCTGAGGGCGCTGGCCAGCTGCTTGGCCACGGTGATTTTCCAGGCCACGTCGATCCGGCCTTTTTCCTTGCGGAGCAGCACGTCCAGGGGGCCGTGCTCCACGAATTCCTCCACCATGATACCTGGGAACGCGGAGCGGGAAGTGGGATGCGCGGGTCGGAGCGGGTCGGATCGGATCGGGTCGGATCGGAGCGGGTCGGATCAGGTCGGATCGGATCCGGCCGCTCCGTACTCACTGTCGGCGCCGCGCACGCAGACGCCGTGCACGAAGGCCACGTGCGCGTGGGACACCCGGCTCATGAGGCTGGCGGTCTCGAAGAACGCCTGCGGGATGGACCGGGATGGAGCGGGATGTGAGGACGGAGCCGGGACGCGAGCACGGAGCGCGCGGCGGGATCAGAGCACGCGGCGGGCGCGGAGAGGGCACGGGGGCTCCTTGGAACGAATGGGGGTCCCTGGAGTGCGTGGAGGCTCCTTGGAGTGCGTGGAGGCTCCTCGGAGCGCATGGAGGCTCCTTGGAACACGCGGAGGCTCCTTGGAGCACGGGGAGGCTCCTCGGAACATATGGAGGCTCCCTGGAGCACATGGAGGCTCCTTAGAACACGTGGACGCTCCTTGGAGCGCATGGAGGCTCCCTGGAACATATGGAGGCTCCTCGGAGCGCATGGAGGCTCCTTGGAACATGCGGAGGCTCCTTGGAGCACGGGGAGGCTCCTCGGAGCACGGGGAGGCTCCCTGGAGCACATGGAGGCTCCCTGGAGCGCATGGAGGCTCCCTGGAACATATGGAGGCTCCTCGGAGCGCATGGAGGCTCTTTGGAACATATGGAGGCTCCCTGGAGTGCATGGAGGCTCCTTAGAACACGTGGACGCTCCTTGGAGCGCGTGGGGGCTCTTTGGAACATACGGGGCTCCTCGGAACATACGGGGCTCCTTGGAGCGCACGGAGGCTCCTTGGAATATGTTGGGGTTCCTTGTAACACGTGGAGGCTCCTTGGAGTGCAGGGAGGCTCCTCAAGGAGGACAGGGGCTCCCCTAAGGGCATGGGGGCTCCTTGGAACATGTGGAGGCTCCCTGGAGAGCATGGAGGCTCCTCGGAGAGGGCAGGGGCTCCCTGGAACATGTGGAGGCTCCTTGGAGCACGTGGAGGCTCCCTGGAGCGCCTGGAGGCTCCTTGGAGAGGGCAGGGGCCTCCCTAAGGCCATGGGGGCTCCCTGGAGCACATGGGGGCTCCTTGGAGCACGTGGAGGCTCCTTGGAACATAGTGGGGCTCCTTGGAACATAGTGGGGCTCCCCTAAGGGCATGGAGGCTCCCTGGAACACGTGGAGGCTCCTTGGAGAGGACAGGGGCTCCCCGGAACACGTGGAGGCTCCTTGGAGCCCCAGGGTCCCCCCAAACCCCCCGTGTCCCCCCCAAACCCCGGTCCCCGGCGCTCACCAGGGCGACGTCCCTGTGCCCGGGGTCCAGCACCTTGAGCACCACGCGCAGCTCCCGCCCGTTGTTGTTCCGCTCCGCCGGGAAGCTCCCGGCCTCGGGATCGGGATCGGGATCGGAGCCGTCGGCGTCGGCGGCCACGCGCAGGAGCCCCTCGAAGATGTTGGTGCGGGTGCCCTGGCCCAGGTGGGCGCGCTGCGGGACGGAGCGGGATGGAGATGGGAGCGGGAGCAGGATGGAGCTGGGAGCGGGAGCGGGATGGAGCCGGGAGCGGGATGGAGCGGGAACGGGATGGAGCCGGGAACGGGAGCAGGATGGAGCGGGATGGAGCCGGGAACGGGAGCGGGATGGAGCCGGGAACGGGAGCGGGATGGGAGGCCCGGGGAGCGGCATGGACAACACGGGGAGCGGGATGGAGCCGGGAGCGGGATGGAGCCGGAGCGGGAGCGGGATGGAGCCGGGAACGGGATGGAGCCGGGAACGGGATGGAGCAGGATGGAGCGGGAGCGGGATGGAGCCGGGAACGGGAGCGGGATGGAGCCGGCGCCGGGAGCGGGATGGAGCGGGAGCGGGATGGAGCCGGGAGCGGGAGCGGGATGGAGCCGGGAGCGGGATGGAGCCGGAGCGGGAGCGGGATGGAGCCGGGAACGGGATGGAGCCGGGAACGGGATGGAGCAGGATGGAGCGGGAGCGGGATGGAGCCGGGAACGGGAGCGGGATGGAGCCGGGAACGGGATGGAGCCGGGAGCGGGAGCGGGATGGAGCCGGGAACAGGATGGAGCAGGATGGAGCGGGAGCGGGATGGAGCCGGCACTGGGAGCGGGATGGAGCCGGGAACGGGAGCAGGAACGGAATGGAGCCGGCACCGGGATGGAGCCAGCTCCGGGAGCGTGATGGAGCCGGCGCCGGGAGCGGGATGGAACTGGGAGAGGGATGGAGCCGCGAGCGGGATGGAGCCGGGAGCAGGATGGGAGGCCTGGGGAGCGGGACGGAGGAGGCATAGGGAGTGGGACGGAACCGAGAGCGGGATGGAGCCGGGAACGGCATAGAGCCGGTGCCGGGAGCAGGATGGAGCCGGGAGCGGGATGGAGCCGGGAGCGGGATGGAGCCAGGAGCGGGACGGAACCGGCACCGGGAGCGGGATCAGCGGCACAGGGAGTGGGATGGGGCCAGCGCGGGGAGCGGGATGGAGCCGGCACCAGGAGTGGGATGGAGCTGGCGCCGGGAGCGGGATGGACAACACGGGGAATGGGGATGGAGTCGGCACCGGGAGCGGGATCAATGGCACAAGGAGCGGGATGGGAGGCACAGGGAGCGGGATGGAGCCGGCACAGGGAGCGGGATCAGCGGCGCGGGGAACGGGATCGGCAGCCAGGAGAGCGGGATCGGCGCTCCGGGCAGCGGGATCGGCGCTCCGGACAGCGGGATCGGCGCTCCGGACAGCGGGATGGCCCCACCTGCGTGATCTCGTCCTTGCGGATCCGATGGAAGCAGAGCTGCGTGAGCTGGAGCATCTCCCTGGCATCGTCCTGCGCCGCGCGCGCCACCAGCAGGTCGGAAAGCTCTGCGGGAATGCCGGATAACCGGGAATGCCGCGTGGATACCCATCCACGGATACCCCATCCCGCCGATCCCGGCGATCCCGCGGATCCCACCTCCCGGCTTGGGCGGGCAGCAGCGCCGCACGGTGAAGGTGTCGTCTCCGGATCGGAGCGCGCAGCCCTTGAGCGCGTCCAGGAGATCCCGGAGCGTCGGGAATTCCCGATCCCAGCCCTCCAGCACGAAGCCGCCGCCTTTTTGCTGGATGCGGAACTGGCGGTACTTGAGGGCGCCCGGCGCTCCGGAGCCCTGCGGAATGCCGAGGGTGGCGGATGAGCGAGCGGGATGTGGCATTCCGGAGGGACGCGGCATTCCGGAGCCCCATGGAATGCAGAGGGCACCGGATGAGCGAGTGGGATACGGCGTTCCGGAGGGACGCGGCATTCCGGAGCCCCGCGGAATGCGGAACGCGTTGGACAAGTGAGCGGAACACGGCGCTCCGAACGGCCCCGGCATTCCGGAGCCGAACGCGGAGGGTGTTGGATGAGTGAGTGGGATGCGGAGCTCCGGAGCGCCCCGGATGAGCGAGCGGGATGCGGCGCTCCGGAGGGCTCCGGCATTCCGGAGCCGAACGTGGAGGGTGTTGGATGAGTGAGTGGGACACGGCGCTCCGGAGGGCTCCGGACAAGCAAGCGGGATGCAGTGATCCGGAGCGATGCGGAATTCCGGAGCCCCGTGGAACGTGGAGCACGCCGGATGAGCAAGCGGGACGCCGCGCTCCGGAGGGCCCCGGCATTCCGGAGCCGAACGCGGAGGGTGTCGGATGAGCGAGCGGGACACGGAGGGCACTGGATGAGCGTGCGGGATGCAGCGCTCCGGAGGAACGCGGAATTCCAGAGCCCCACGGAATGCAGAGCGTGTTGGACAAGTGTGCGGGACACGGCGCTCCAGAAGGCCCCGGATGAGCGTCCGGAATGCGGCGCTCCGGAAGGATGCAGCATTCCGGAGCCCCACAGAACACGGAGGGCCCCGGATGAGCGTCCGGGATGCAGCGCTCCGGAAGGATGCAGCGTTCCGGAGCGCTACAGAACATGGAAGGCCGCGGAAGAGCGTGCGGGATGCGGCGCTCCGGAGGAACGCGGAATTCCGGAGCCCCATGGAATACAGAGCGCGTTGGACGAGCGAGTGGGACACGGCGCTCCAGAAGGCGCCGGATGAGCGTCCGGGATGCGGCGCTCTGGAAGGATGCGGCGTTCCGGAGCCGCACAGAACACGGAGGGCCCCGGATGAGCGTCCGGGATGCGGCGCTCCAGAAGGATGCGGGGTTCCGGAGCGCTACAGAACATGGAAGGCCGCGGAACAGCGTGCGGGATGCGGCGCTCCGGAGGAATGCGGAATTCCGGAGCCCCACGGAATACAGAGCGCGTTGGACGAGCGAGTGGGACACGGCGCTCCAGAAGGCGCCGGATGAGCGTCTGGAATGCGGCGCTCCGGAAGGATGCGGCGTTCCGGAGCCGCACAGAACACGGAGGGCCCCGGATGCGCGTGCGGGATGCGGCGCTCCGGAAAGCCCCGGATGAGCATGCGGCGCTCCGGAAGCTCCCGGCATTCCCGCGGGTCCGTACCTCCTGCGGGCTCCGCTTGGCCACGGCCAGGATGATCCGGTGGAAATCCAGGACGCTCCAGCGGAGCGCGTAGATCCCGTCCTCCTGCTCCTCCCGCCGCAGCTTGGCCAGGACAAATTCCTCCCTGGAAGCGCCCAGCGCTCCGGAGGAGCCCATGGAAGCGGCGCGCGTTCCCGGCGCGCTTCCGGAATTCCCGGCTTACCGCATGGGCCCGTGGATTCCGTGGAAAAGGCTCAGGATGAGGCGCGGAGGGGCCACGTCGTGACACAGATAATGGCTGGAATCGGCCGTGAGCCGGAAATATCCGTCCAGGAGCGACACCAGGGATAGGGCGCCGGAGCGGGACGGGAGCAGCAGATCCTGCGGGAAGCGCGCGGTGCCGGCGGCGTTCCCGGCGCGCGCTCCGGCGCCGCGGGAACGCCGCTCCTCACCAGGCAGCCGTTGTCCTGCCGGTGGATGCGGACCCGGGAATGCTCCAGGACCACGTGCGTGATGGCGCGGAAGTCGCAGAACGGGATCCACGGAGCCGCGCGCTTCCCGGGCGCCTCCTCCCGCCGGGATCGCCGCCCGCGCTGGGAGCCGCTCTCGGCGTCCTGCGGGAAGGAGGCGGCCTCATCCCGCCGTTCCCGAGCCGCGGCCTGGATCCCGGGAGCGAGCGGGATCCGGGACCAATCCGGCTCCCGGGAGGGAGCGAGCGGGACCAATCCAGGCTCTTTCCCGGCTCCTGGGAGCGAGTGGGACCAATCTGGATCAATCCAGCTCCCGGGAGCGAGTGGGATCAATCCGGGTTCCCGGGAAGGAGCAGGATCAATCCGGATCAATCCAGCTCCCAGGAGCGAGCGGGATCAATCCGGGCTCCTTCCCAGCTCCCGGGAGCGAGCGGGATCAATCGGGATCAATCCGGGCTCCCGGAAGCGAGCGGGATCGATCCGGATCAATCCATCTCCCGGGAGCGAGTGGGATCAATCCAGGCTCCTTCCCGGCTCCCGGGAGCAAGCGGGATGAATCCGGATCAATCCGTCTCCCGGGAACACGCGGGATCAATCCGGATCAATCCGTCTCCCGGGAGCAAGCGGGATCAATCCGGATCAATCCGGGCTCCCAGGAGCGAGCGGGGCCAATCCGGATCAATCCGGGCTCCCAAGAGTGAGCGGGATCAGTCCAGGCTCCTTCCCGTCTCCCGGGAGCGAGCGGGATCAATCCGGATCAATCCGTCTCCCGGGAGCGAGCGGGATCAATCCAGATCAATCCGGGCTCCCAGGAGCGAGCGGGATCAATCCGGATCAATCCGGGCTCCCAGGAGCGAGCGGGATCAATCCGGATCAATCCAGATCAATCCAGCTCCCAGGAGTGAGCGGGATCAATCCGGATCAATCCGGGCTCCCAAGAGTGAGCGGGATCAATCCAGGCTCCTTCCCGTCTCCCGGGAGCACGCAGGATCAATCCAGATCAATCCAGCTCCCGGGAGCGAGCGGGATCAATCCGGATCAATCCGGGCTCCCAGGAGCGAGCGGGATCAATCCGGATCAATCCAGATCAATCCATCTCCCAGGAGTGAGCGGGATCAATCCGGATCAATCCGGGCTCCCGGGATCGCGTGGGACCAATCTGGCTCCCAGGAGTGAGTGGGATCAATCCAGGCTCCTTCCCGGCTCCCGGGAGCGCGCGGGATCGATCCGGATCAATCTGGGCTCCCGGGAGCGAGCGGGATCAATCCGGACCAATCCAGCTCCCGTCAGCGAGCAGGATCAATCCGGATCAATCCGGCTGCCGGCAGCGAGTGGGATCGATCCGGATCAATCCGGGTTCCCAGGAGCGAGCGGGATCAATCCGGATCAATCCAGCTCCCGTCAGCGAGCAGGATCGATCCGGATCAATCCGGCTGCCGGCAGCGAGTGGGATCAATCCGGATCAATCCGTCTCCCGGGAACACGCGGCATCAATCCGGATCAATCCGTCTCCCGGGATCAAGCGGGATCGCGCGCTCCGACCCACCTCCGCGGCCACCGGGCGCCACTGGATCCCGCCGGTTCCGGTGACCAGGACCTCGTGCGTGGCCGGGCGGTCGCCCGGAGCCGCCGCGGGATCGGCATTCCCGGCGCGCGGCTCCGCGGCCCCTTCGGAAGCGGCGTCCAGGGAAAGCGCCGGGAAGAGCTCGGCTCCGAAGCGCGGCGCCAGCTGCTCCAGCGTGGCCACGTACTTGTACATGACGTCCCGCTCCGAGAGCTTCCCGGCTCCCACCGTGTGCCGCTGGAAGCGCCGCACGAAATTCCGGAATACGCTCCTCATCCGGAATCGCGTCACGTAGCTGTTCTGCCGGAGCTGCCGGCGGAAGGAGCGCGGGATGCAATCCTGGAAGCTGCCGCAAGAAGGAAAAGCCGCTCAGGAAGGATGCGGCGCTGCCGGGAATGCCGGAGCCGCTTCCCGGGATTCCCACCTGCATTTCCGGGCCGCTTCCTCCAGGGAAATGCCCTTCTTGAGGGCCAGGTGGGAAAGATGGAGCACGGCCATTCCCAGGCTTTCGTTCTGGAAGCGCTGGACTTCCTGCTCCGTGTGCAGATCCCGCAGCGAGACCACGTCGTGGATAAAATCGTATTTTCCCTATGGGAAAAAAACAATAAACGGGAATTACACGGAAAGGAAAAGCTTCCCAATCCGGCTCCAGTGGGACAACACCTTCCCGATGCTCCCGGTGTTCCAGTCGGGAAAAAAGGACATGGGAAGATGCCCCGAGGTGCCGGCGCAGACGTGCTCCAGGCTCCTTCCCAAGTCACGATCCCACTTTTCCCGGCTTTTCCCGGCTTTTCCCGGGATGCGGCGCCCAGTACCTGCTCGAAGAGGTACTCGAAGGACGACTTGTCCAGCAGGGCCCCTCCGGGAATCCGCTCATCCGGGGAATCCGCCGGCTTGGGAGCGTTCCGGAACACGGCCGGCTCCTTCTCGCTCAGCCCGTGCCAGTTACGGAAGTAGAACCTGCGGAGCGGGAATGGGAGCGGGAATTCCGGGCCGCTTCCCAACGGAGCCGGCAGCCTCCGAGGGAGCTGCGCGTTTCCAGGCCATTCCCATGGAAAAGCGGGTATTCCCACGGAGAAGCCGGGTATTCCCACGGAGAAGCCGGGTATTCCCGGCGCTCCGGCCCGGCATTCCGCTCACCTCATCCGGAAGAGCAGGTTGAGGCTGGTGTCTTTTCCAATGTGGAATACGTGGTTGGGCGGGAGCCAGATCCGGCTCTGGGCGTCGTAGAGGCCGAAGAGGCTGTAGCAGAGCGGCGTGATTCCTGCCGGGAACGCCGAGCCGTGAGCGCCTTCCCGGAATGCCGGGATAACCGCCGCGTTCCGGGATAACCCGCGCGGCCGCGCGCTCCGAGCAGGACCGCGCAGAGCCCGGGGAATCCGATTGGGAAGAACAGGGCATCCCATCCTGCTTCCCGGGATGACAATTGGGAAGAACAGGGCATCCCATCCCCCTCTTCCCGGGATGGCAATTGGGAAGAACAGGGCATCCCATCCCTCTTCCTGGGATGGCATCCCGCTTCCCGGGATGGCAATCGGGAAGAACAAGGCATCCCATCCCGCTTCCCCGGATGGCATTCCGTTTCCCGGGATGGCAATTGGGAAGAACAGGGCATCCCATCCCGCTTCCCGGGATGGCATCCCGCTTCCCAGGATGGCAATTGGGAAGAACAGGGCATCCCATCCCGCTTCCCCGGATGGCATTCCGCTTCCCGGGATGGCAATCGGAAAGAACAGGGCATCCCATCCTGCTTCCCGGGATGGCAACTGGGAAAAACAGGGCATCCCATCCCGCTTCCCGGGATGGCATCCCACTTCCCGGGATGGCAATTGGGAAGAACAGGGCATCCCATCCCGCTTCCCGGGATGGCATCCCGCTTCCCGGGATGGCAATTGGGAAGAACAGGGCATCCCATCCTGCTTCCCGGGATGGCATCTCCCATCGCCCGGAAAATCTATAACCCCTGGTGCCAAAACGCTGATTTTTAAAAGCAAAATCCGCAATTTCCAGGGGGAAAAAGTAAAAACAACCGGAGCGGTTTAGATGGAAGGCAGATTTTCCCATCCTGGAATAAAACTGGGATTTTTCCCAAAAAAAAACAGGAATGTGCTGACCGAGGGCGCGCGCCACGTCGATGCAGACGTCCTCGGCGCTCAGCGTTCCGCAGGGATAGCGCCGTTCCCGCTCCTCCGCGCCGCCCCAGTGCAGCCGGATCCGCAGCCCTCCGGAGCCGCCGGCGCCGTCGGAAGCGTCCGGACGTTCCGCGCGCCGGCACAGGGACATGGCGCTCCGAGGAGCTGCGGGAGCGGAGCCGGGAATGACGGCGCCCGGAGCCTTCCCTATCCCGGGGAGCCTTCCCTATCCCGGGGAGCCTTCCCTATCCCAGGGAGCCTTCCCAATCCCGGGGAGCCTTCCCTATCCCAGGGAGCCTTCCCTATCCCGGGGAGCCTTCCCTATCCCAGGGAGCCTTCCCTATCCCAGAGAGCCTTCCCTATCCCAGGGAGCCTTCCCTATCCCGGGGAGCCTTCCCTATCCCGAGGAGTCTTCCCAATCCCGAGGAGCCTTCCCTATCCCGGGGAGCCTTCCCTATCCCGGGGAGCCTTCCCTATCCCGAGGAGCCTTCCCTATCCCGGGGAGCCTTCCCTATCCCGGGGAGCCTTCCCTATCCCGAGGAGCCTTCCCTATCCCGCGGAGCCTTCCCTATCCCGAGGAGCCTTCCCTATCCCGCGGAGCCTTCCCTATCCCGAGGAGCCTTCCCTATCCCGGGGAGCCTTCCCTATCCCGGGGAGCCTTCCCTATCCCGAGGAGCCTTCCCAATCCCGAGGAGCCTTCCCTATCCCGAGGAGCCTTCCCTATCCCGGGGAGCCTTCCCTATCCCGGGGAGCCTTCCCCATTGCATGGAGTCTTCCCGCTCTCCAGGAATCTTCCCAATCCCAAGGAACGTTCCCCATTCTCAGGAGCCTTTCCAATCCCAAGGAATCTTTCCCATTTCTGGGAGCCTTCCCCATCCTAAAGAACCTTCCCCATTCCGGGGAGCCTTCCCCATCCCAAGGAACCTTCCCCATTCCCGGAAGCCTTCCCAATCCCAAGGAACCTTCCTCATCCCTGGGAGCCTTCCCAATCCCAAAGAACCTTCCCCATTCCCGGGAGCCTTCCCAATCCCGAGGAACCTTCCCCATTCCCAGAAGCCTTTCCCAACCCGGGCAGCTTCCCCCATCCCGCGGAGCCTTCTGGATCCCAAGGAGTCTTCCTGCTCCCGGGCAGCCTTCCCGATCCCCAGGAATATTCCTGATCCTAGGAAACCTTCCCCATCCCGGGCAGCCTTCCCCATCCCAAGGGATCTTCCTGCTCCTTGGGAGCCTTCCTGATCCCAGGGAGCCTTCCCGATCCCTGGGGGGGCCTCCCTGATCCCCAGCAGTATTCCTGATCCCAGGAAACCTTCCCGATCCATGGGAGCCTTTGAACCCAAGGAATCCTCCTGCTCCTGGGGAGCCATCCCGATCCTGGGGAGCCTTCCCGATCCCTAGGAACGTTCCTGATCCTGGGAAACCTTCCCCATCCCAGAAAGCCTTCCCCATTCCAAGGAGCCTTCGATCCCAAGGAGCATTCCCGCTCTCCAGGAACATTCCCGCTCCCCGGGAACATTCCCGATCCCGGAGCACCCACCTCGCTGCACGATGGAGCATAACTCGGACGCGATTCCGGAGCGCTCTCCCGGCGGCTCCTCCTGCGCAGGGAAAATCCCGGTCGGCAGCGGGATCCCCCCACGTTATTCCCAGCGGATTCCCAATCCGATCCCTGCCGCGAGCCCCCCGTCCGCGGGAGCAGGATCCGAAACCGGCAGCGCTTCCCCATTTCCAGGACCGGCGCTCCGGAGCGGAGCGGCCTCCGGACCGAGCCGCTTTCCCGGGATTTTCCGGGCTCGCCGGCGCCCGGAGCGGCTCCCGGGAGCCCGGAATTCCCGACGCTTCCCGGCCGCGGGAATGCGGCACCGGGACCCTCCTCCAGCCCCATGGATCTGCCCCATGGACACAGGGAGCCCCCCAAAACTGCCCCACACGGCCCCTAATGCCCCTAATGCCCCCAACCTGCCCCACACGGCCCCTAATGCCCCCCAGAGCCCCCCAACCTGCCCCACACGGCCCCTAATGCCCCCCCAGAGCCCCCCAACCTGCCCCACACGGCCCCTAATGCCCCCCCAGAGCCCCCAACCTGCCCCACACGGCCCCTAATGCCCCCCAGAGCCCCCAACCTGCCCCACACGGCCCCTAATGCCCCCCCAGAGCCCCCAACCTGCCCCACACGGCCCCTAATGCCCCCCAGAGCCCCCCAACCTGCCCCACACGGCCCCTAATGCCCCCCCAGAGCCCCCAACCTGCCCCACACGGCCCCTAATGCCCCCCAGAGCCCCCCAACCTGCCCCACACGGCCCCTAATGCCCCCCAGAGCCCCCAACCTGCCCCACACGGCCCCTAATGCCCCTCAGAGCCCCCAACCTGCCCCACACGGCCCCTAATGCCCCCCAGAGCCCCCCAACCTGCCCCACACGGCCCCTAATGCCCCTCAGAGCCCCCAACCTGCCCCACACGGCCCCTAATGCCCCCCAGAGCCCCCCAACCTGCCCCACACGGCCCCTAATGCCCCCCAGAGCCCCCAACCTGCCCCACACGGCCCCTAATGCCCCCCAGAGCTCCCAACCTGCCCCACACGGCCCCTAATGCCCCCCAGAGCCCCCAACCTGCCCCACACGGCCCCTAATGCCCCCCAGAGCCCCCCAACCTGCCCCACACGGCCCCTAATGCCCCCCAGAGCCCCCCAACCTGCCCCAAACGGCCCCTAATGCCCCCCAGAGCCCCCAACCTGCCCCACACGGCCCCTAATGCCCCTCAGAGCCCCCAACCTGCCCCACACGGCCCCTAATGCCCCCCAGAGCCCCCAACCTGCCCCACACGGCCCCTAATGCCCCCCCAGAACCCCCAACCTGCCCCACACGGCCCCTAATGCCCCCCAGAGCCCCCAACCTGCCCCAAACGGCCCCTAATGCCCCCCAGAACCCCCCAACCTGCCCCACACGGCCCCTAATGCCCCCCAGAGCCCCCAACCTGCCCCAAACGGCCCCTAATGCCCCCCAGAGCCCCCAACCTGCCCCAAACGGCCCCTGATGCCCCCCAGAACCCCCAACCTGCCCCACACGGCCCCTAATGCCCCCCAGAACCCCCAACCTGCCCCACACGGCCCCTAATGCCCCCCAGAGCCCCCCAACCTGCCCCAAACGGCCCCTAATGCCCCCCAGAGCCCCCAACCTGCCCCACACGGCCCCTAATGCCCCCCAGAGCCCCCCAACCTGCCCCACACGGCCCCTAATGCCCCCCCAGAGCCCCCCAACCTGCCCCACACGGCCCCTAATGCCCCCCAGAACCCCCCAACCTGCCCCACACGGCCCCTAATGCCCCCCCAGAGCCCCCAACCTGCCCCAAACGGCCCCTAATGCCCCCCAGAGCCCCCCAACCTGCCCCACACGGCCCCTAATGCCCCCCAGAACCCCCAACCTGCCCCACACGGCCCCTAATGCCCCCCAGAGCCCCCCAACCTGCCCCAAACGGCCCCTAATGCCCCCCAGAGCCCCCCAACCTGCCCCAAACGGCCCCTAATGCCCCCCAGAGCCCCCCAACCTGCCCCACACGGCCCCTAATGCCCCCCCAGAGCCCCCCAACCTGCCCCACACGGCCCCTAATGCCCCCCAGAACCCCCAACCTGCCCCACACGGCCCCTAATGCCCCCCAGAACCCCCAACCTGCCCCACACGGCCCCTAATGCCCCCCCAGAGCCCCCAACCTGCCCCAAACGGCCCCTAATGCCCCCCAGAGCCCCCAACCTGCCCCACACGGCCCCTAATGCCCCCCAGAGCCCCCAACCTGCCCCACACGGCCCCTAATGCCCCCCAGAGCCCCCAACCTGCCCCAAACGGCCCCTAATGCCCCCCAGAACCCCCAACCTGCCCCACACGGCCCCTAATGCCCCCCCAGAGCCCCCAACCTGCCCCACACGGCCCCTAATGCCCCCCCAGAGCCCCCAACCTGCCCCACACGGCCCCTATAGCCCCCCCAGAGCCCCCTAACCAGCCCCACAGATCCCACCCCCCAGCCCTCAGCCCCACATCTGCGGCTCCAGCACCCCCTAACGCCCCCAAAGCCCTTCTGCAACCCCCATGGACACCCTATAGGCCCCATATATCCCCCACAGACCCCTCAGATCGCCCCTACACTCCCCATAAGTCCTATGGACCCTCCATAAGCCCCATAGACCCCCATAGGCTCCATAGGACTCCTGTAGGTCCCAAAGGACCGCTATAGGACCCACAAACCCCCCATAGGCCCCATAGACCCTCCATAGGCCCCAAAGACTCTCCATAGGCCCCAAAGATCCCCATAGCTCCCAAAAGACCCCTATAGGACCCTGATACGCCCCACAGACCCCCCCATAGGCCCCGTAAACCCTCCATAGGCCCCATAGACCCCCATAGGCTCCATAGGACTTCTGTAGGTGCCAAAGGACCCCTATAGGACCCACAAACCCCCCATAGGCCCCACAGACCCTCCATAAGCCCCAAAGACTCTCCATAAGACCCATATACCCCCATAGCTCCCAAAAGACCCCTATAGGACTCAATAGGCCCCATAGGCCCCGTAGACCCTCCATACACCCCACAGACTCCTATAGTCCTCATAGAACCTCTACAGACCCCACAGAATCCCTATAGTCCTCCCACAGGCCCCATAGACCCCTCTATAGGCCCCATAGAACGCTATAGCCCCCATAGGACCCCTGTAGGCCCCATAGACCCTCCATAGGCCCCATAGACCCCCAGAGACTCCATGGGAGCCCTATAGACCCCATAGACCCCCACAGCCCCCCCATAGGCCCCACAGGCCCCATAGGACTCCTATAGGTCTCTTAAAATGTCCCTATAAGCCCCATAAACCCTCCACAACCCCACAGATCCTCCATAAGCCTCATACACTCCTATAGGCCCCATAGAAATCTTACAGCCCCCATAGGGTCCCTACAGCCCTCACAGACCCCTCCACGGGCCCTATAGGAGCCCTATAGGCCCCATAAACGCTCCATACACCCCATAGACCCCCACAGATCCCATAGGAGCCCTACAGGCCCCATAGATCCCCCATAGGCCCTATAGGACTGCTATAGGTCTCATAGGACCCCCTCATAAGCCCCACAGACCCTCCATAAGCCCCATTGACTCCTACAGCCCCCATAGCATCTCTATAGGCCCCATAGGATCTCTACAGGCCCCATAGACCCCCCAGACGCCCCATAGGGCCCCTATAGCCCCCATAGGACCCCTATAGCCCCCATAGGGCCCCCATAGGGCCCCCATAGGGCCCCTATAGCCCCCATAGGACCCTCCATAGGCCCCGTTCCGGCCCCACCGACACGTACCGAGCCCCACGCTCCCCGTAGAGCCGCCGCCTCCCATTGGGCGCCAGAGACGCGCGCCGCCATTGGCCCGCGCCGCGGCCACGCCCCCGCGCCACGGCCACGCCCCTCTGGTTAGCGGGGGGGGCCAGAGCGGCGGCGGAGGTGCCTGATTGGCTGCCGGGTGACAGGGGGCGGGGCCACGGCGTTAATTAACCCGACTCCTAATTAAAGGGGGGGAAAGGGGGCGGGGCGAGGAGGGGGCGGCCCCAAAGGGGTCAAAGGGGCAGAACTGGGGGGGGGGCTACAGCTGGGGGAGGGGCCACAGCTGGGGGGGCGGGGCCACAGCTGGAGGGGGCGGGGCCACAGCTGGAGGGGCACAGCTGGAGGGGGGGGTTAATTAAGCCCCGCACTAATTAACAGCCCCATCTCCGCTCCCATTCCTGCCCGGAATTCCCACCCCGGAATTCCCTATGGGAACGCCCCGGCTCCAGGCGCTGCTCCGCCAAAGCCCCGTTTTGGGGTAAAACGCGGGGAATTTGGGGGTGAATCCGGCACGGGCGGCTCCGGGAATCTCTTTATTGGGAATGGGAAGGCGGGGGGGGCCGGAACGCGGGATGAGGATGAGGATGAGGATGAGGGGGGGCTCAGGGGCCGCCCCCCTCGCCGGCGCCGCTCTCCGTGGCCGTGTCCGTGTCCGTGTCCTTGTCCCGCTCCGGCTCCTCGGAAGCGCCCTCGGCTCCGGCCTTGGCGTTGGGCACCCAGAGGCCGGAGGCGACGCAGCGCTGCATGTGGTGCTTGGCTTCCTGCGGGAATGCCGGAATGCCGTGAGCCGAGCGGCGTGCCTGGATTCCCAAAAGCATTCCCGGCTCCGCCATGGGCTTTCCAGGCTCCCCCGGGCACACAGCGGCGTTCCCGGCTTCCCAACAGCATTCCCAGCTTCCCAACGGCGTTCCCGGCTTCCCAACAGCGTTCCCGGCTCCCCCATGGGCACACAGCAGCGTTCCCGGCTTCCCAACAGCATTCCCGGCTCCCCCCATGGGCACACAGCAGCGTTCCCAGCTTCCCAACGGCATTCCCGGGTCCCCCATGGGCGCACAGTGGCGTTCCCGGCTCCCCGAGGGGCATTTCCCACTTCCCAACTGGCATTCCCAGCTCCCCTCTGGGCTTTCCGTGCTCCCCCATGGGCGCACAGCGGCATTCCCGGCTTCCCGAGCAGCATTCCCAGCTTCCAAAGCGGCATTCCGGGCACCCTGAGCGGTGTGCCCGGCTTCCCGAGGGGCATGCACGGGACCCCAAGCGGCATTCCCAGCCTCCCAAGCGGCATTCCCAGCTCCCCCATAGGCATGCAGCAGCGTTCCTGGCCTCCCAAGCGGCATTCCCAGCTTCCCAAGTGGCATTCTGGGCACCCCAAGCGGCATTCCCAGCTCCCCTATGGGCGCGCCATGGACCACAGCAGCATTCCCAGCTCCTTGAGCGGCATTCCCGGCTCCCCCATGGCTGCACAGCAGCCCGGAGGAGCTTTCCCGACATTCCAATGAGCGCACGGGATGAGCGCGTCAGCACCCGGATGAGTTTTCCCAGCGCTCAGAGGAGCTTTCCCAGCATCCGGACAAACTTGTTGGCACCGGGAAAAGCGCCCCGGGGTCCTGCCAGGTGCTCCAGCACCGGGATGAGCGCACCGGGACCGGGATGAGCATGCCGGGATCATCCCGGCATCGGGATGTGCACATCGGGCTGGGATGAGCGTGCCGGCACCGGGATGAGCGCGCCGGGATCATCCCGGCATCGGGATGAGCACATCGGGCTGAGATGAACGTGCCGGCACCGGGATGAGCATGCCGGGATCATCCCGGCACCGGGATGAGCACATCGGGCTGGGATGAGCGCACCGGGATGAGCATGCCGGGATCATCCCGGCGCCGGGATGAGCACACCGGGGCTGGGATGAACGTGCCGGCACCGGGATGAGCATGCCGGGATCATCCCGGCATCGGGATGAGCACACCGGGGCTGGGATGAGCACACCGGGATCATCCCGGCACCGGGATGAGCACATCAGGGCTGGGATGAGCGCACCGGGACCGGGATGAGCACGCTGGGATCATCCCGGCGCCGGGATGAGCGCACCGGGACCGGGATGAGCACGCCGGGATCATCCCGGCGCCGGGATGAGCGCACCGGGACCGGGATGAGCACGCCGGGATCATCCCGGCGCCGGGATGAGCGCACCGGGACCGGGATGAGCATGCCGGGATCATCCCGGCGCCGGGATGAGCGCACCGGGACCGGGATGAGCACGCCGGGGATCATCCCGGCGCCGGGATGAGCGCACCGGGACCGGGATGAGCATGCCGGGATCATCCCGGCATCGGGATGAGCGTGCTGGCACCGGGATGAGCATGCCAGGATCATCCCGGCATCGGGATGAGCACACCGGGGCTGGGATGAGCACACCGGGATCACCCCGGCATCGGGATGAGCACATCGGGCTGGGATGAACGTGCCGGCACCGGGATGAGCGTGCCGGTGCTGGGATGAGCATGCCGGGATCATCCCGGCATCGGGATGAGCACATCGGGCTGGGATGAGCGTGCCGATGCTGGGATGAGCGCGCCGGGATCATCCCGGCGCCGGGATGAGCGCACCGGGACCGGGAAAAGTGCGCCGGGATGAGCGCATCGGGCTGGGATGAGCGTGCCGGCGCCGGGATGAGCTTTCCCGGTGCCGGGATGAGCATTCCGGGGCCGTTCCGGGAGCGCTGGCACCGGGATTGGGGCGCCAGGGCCCGGACAAACACGTTGGCATCGGGATGAGCATTCCGGGCCGTGCGGAACATTCCCGGGAAGCGCCGGGAAGCGCCCTCACCGTGGGGTCCATCTTGCTGATGGCGTCCTGCAGCATGAGCACGTCCTTGACGTCGAAGCACTTCTGCAGCTCCTGGAAAACGGGAATGAGCGCGCCGGGAACGAGGATTCCGGGAATGAGCATTCCGGGAATGAGCACTCCCCAACGGGAGCCAACGGGGCCATTTCGGGGCTCAACGGGGCCATTTTGGGGCCATTTCGGGGCTACTCACGGGCGGGAGGGACTCGTAGACCTCGATGGGATCGAGGTCGCCGGGAATGAGCGCTCCGGAATGAGCGCTCCGGGAATGAGCGCGCCCCAACGGGAGCCAACGGGGCCATTTCGGGGCCCAACGGGCCATTTTGGGGCCGTTTTGGGGCGTTTCGGGGCTACTCACGGGCGGGAGGGACTCGTAGACCTCAACGGAATCGAGGCTGCCGGGAATGAGCGCTCCGGGAATGAGCATTCCCGGAACGAGCACTCCGGAATGAGCGCGCCCCAACGGGAGCCAACGGGGCCATTTCGGGGCCCAACGGGGCCATTTTGGGGCTACTCACGGGTGGGAGGGACTCGTAGACCTCGATGGGATCGAGGCCGCCGGGAATGAGAGCTCCGGGAATGAGCGCTCCGGGAATGAGCATTCCGGGAACGAGTGCACCCCAACAGGAGCCAACGGGGCCATTTCGGGGCGTTTCGGGGCCATTTCGGGGCCATTTCGGGGCTACTCACGGGCGGGAGGGACTCGTAGACCTTGACGGGATCCAGGCCGCTGGGAATGAGCGCTCCGGGAATGAGCATTCCGGGAATGAGTGCGCCCCAACGGGAGCCAACGGGGCCATTTCGGGGCCATTCCGGGGCGTTTCAGGGCCATTTCGGGGCTGTTTTGGGGCCATTTCGGGGCCGTTTCGGGGCTACTCACGGGCGGGAGGGACTCGTAGACCTCGACGGGATCCAGGCCGCCGGGTCCCAGGCGCTTCCGGCGTTCCTGCTCCTCGTATTCCCGCATGGCCTGCTCCACGCGCGCCTTGGCGCGGCCGCGCACGCGCTCCTTGAACGCCTCCACCTCGTCGTACAGCCCCTCCATGTAGCGCTGGTCGGCCGTCTGCATCCCGCGGGAATACCGGATGGATCCCGGCTCCGGGATAACCCCGGGAACGCCCGCGGAATGCCGCTCACCTTGATCTTGGCGAAGAACTGGCGGAAACAGGCGCGCGGATCCACTTGGAGGCCCTTGGCCAGCTCCAGGATGAACTGCATGACGATGGTCTGGTGGGCCACCTGCTCCATGAGCGCGTGTTTCTGCGGGATAACGGGAAGAGCGGCGCTTCCTGAGCTCCCGGAGCGCGTTCCGGAGGCGGGAATGGCGGGAGGCGCCGCTCACCTCCTCCACTTCCAGGTCGACGCACCAGATCACCAGGTAATTGGCTGTCTCCTCGCACACCAGGTGGGGATTGTCCGCCAGGAATTTCTGGCTGTCGTCCCAGCGCCGGAGCATCCCTACGGAATCGGGAATGCCGCCGTCAGACCGGAAAACACCCTCCGGAATGTGGGGAAAAGCGCCCCCGTTCCCCCTGTTTTCCTCCCCGGGACGCCCTGCGGAAAACAGGGAAAAGCGCCCCCCGTTCCCGCCGTTTTCCCCATTTTCCGGAGGGTGTCCCGGGGAGGAAAAGCGCCCCCCGTTCCCGCCGTTTTCCTTCCCGGGACGCCCTTGGAAAACGGGGAAAAGCGCCCCCCGTTCCCGCGGTTTTCCTCCCTGGGATGGGAGCCAGGGAGAAGCCCCCGGAAGCGTCCGGAACGCTGTATCCGGAATGCCGTATCCGCGCGTTCCGGACTCACCGAAGTGCTTGATCTGCTTCTCGTTCCTCTCCACGAACGTCTTGAGCTTCTTCTCCTTCTGATCCTCCGATTCCTCCTCGTCCGGCTGCTTCACGTTGAACACGCTCTGCGGGAGCAGCGGGATGGAATTCCCAACATTCCCACCCCGGCATTCCCGGCGTTCCCGCCGCGCTCACCTTGCTGAAGCCGTCCTTGCTGAGCGTATCCACATTCCAAGGCATGTTCTTCTCCTTCTTCCGCAGCTCCTCCAGTTTGTTTTCCAGCTTTTCTCCTCGTTCCGGAGCTGCTGGGCCTCGGCCCGGAGCCGCTCCAGGTCTCCCTTCCCGTTTTCCTGCTCCGCCACTTCCAGCTCCTTCATTTTCCTCTGGCATTCGGCGAGTTTCCGCTTGCAATCCCGGCAGCCCTTGTCCAGCTCGTCCTTCTCCTTCTGGAATTGCTCCATCCTCTCCATGCGGGCCTGCAAGCGAAAAGAGGGATTCCGGAACGCGCTTCCAGGAGCTTTTCCCGCATCCGAACGGGCATTCCCTGCGGAGCGAGCGGCCCGTCCTCCCCCGGGCACCGGGAGCGCAATGGGAAGGATGGAAGCGGCTTTTCCTTGGGAAGATCATTCTGGAAAAGGCTCGGGATGGCGGGAGCGGCTGGAGGCTCCCGGATCGCTCCGGTGCTATCCGTGCCTTTGGAAAACGGCTCCCGATGGGCAAAGCAGGGATCACGGGGAGCCGGTTCCCATGGGAATGGGGGTCACGGGGAGCCGGATCCCATGGGAATGGGGGTTCTGGGATTCACAGGGAGCCGGATCCCATGGGAATGGGGGTCCTGGGGGGCACAGGGAGCCGGTTCCCATGGGAATGGGGGTCCTGGGGGTCCCGGGGAGCCGGATCCCATGGGAATGGGGGTTCTGGGATTCACAGGGAGCCGGATCCCATGGGAATGGGGGTCCTGGGGGGCACAGGGAGCCGGTTCCCATGGGAATGGGGTCCTGGGGGTCACGGGGAGCCGGATCCCATGGGAATGGGGGTCACGGGGAGCCAGTTCCCATGGGAATGGGGGTCACAGGGGTCACAGGGAGACGGTTCCCATGGGAAGCGGGGTTCTGGGATTCACAGGGAGCTGGTTCCAATGGGAATGGGGGTCACAGGGAGCCGGTTCCCATGGGAATGGGGGTTCTGGGATTCACAGGGAGCCGGTTCCCATGGGAATGGGGGTCCTGGGGGTCACGGGGAGCCGGTTCCCATGGGAATGGGGGTCACGGGGAGCCGGTTCCCATGGGAATGGGGGTTCTGGGATTCACAGGGAGCCAATCCGCATTGTAATGGGGGTCCTGGGGGGTCCCACAGTGACGGTTCCCATGGGAATGGGGGTCCTGGGGGGCACAGGGAGCCAATTTCCATGGGAAGGGGCGTTCTGGGATTCACAGGAAGCCGGTCCCTATGGGAATGGGGGTCCTGGGGGTCCCGGGGAGCCGGATCCCATGGGAATGGGGGTCCTGGGGGCACAGGGAGCCGGTTCCCATGGGAATGGGGGTCCTGGGGGTCACGGGGAGCCGGTTCCCATGTGAATGGGGGTCCTGGGGGTCACGGGGAGACGGTTCCCATGGGAATGGGGGTCACGGGGGTCACGGGGAGCCGGTTCCCATGGGAATGGGGGTCACGGGGGTCACGGGGAGCCGGTTCCCATGGGAATGGGGGTCACGGGGGTCACGGGGAGACAATTCCAACAGGAATGGGGGTCACGGGGAGCCAGTTTCCATGGGAATGGGGGTCCTGGGAACCAGTCCCTAGGGGAATGGGGGTCCTGGGGGGCACAGGGAGCCAATTTCCATGGGAAGGGGGATTCTGGGATTCACAGGGAGCCGGTTCCAATGGGAATGGGGGTCCTGGGGGGCACAGGGAGCCGGTCCCCATTGGAATGCGGGTCCTGGGGGGTCCCACAGAGATGGTTCCCATGGGAATGGGGTCCTGGGGGGCACAGGGAGCCCATCCCCATTGGAATGCGGGTCCTGGGGGGGTCAGGAGCAGCCGGTCCCCACGGGAAAGGGGGTCCTGGAGGACCAACCCCCCCATAAAAACAGGGTTCCCAGCTACCATAGAGACTAACGCCGGGGCCCCCAGTCACCACAGAGACGACCCCCCTCCCCCACACCAGGCCCCACGCGGAAGGGGGGGGGGAGGGGTCACCCCGGGGGGGGGTTCCCGGTCGCCATGGAGACGGGGGGGTCCCGGTCGCCATGGAGACGGGGGGTCCCGGGGGGCAGGAAGCGCCGCGGGCCGGACCTGGTGCCGCCAGCGGAAGAGGCTGGCGGTGTCGATGTTGGGGTGCGTCTCGTCCTCATCGTCCGACACCTCGATGTGGTCCCACACGCTGTAATCCACCATGGCGGGGACGACAACGGGGGGGACAACGGGGACAACGGGGACGGCGGCGGCCTCTTCTCGAACCCTCCAGCGCCCGCGCCCCGCCCACTTCCGCCCGCCGCCGCGCGCGCACTTCCGCCCGGCCGCGCGCACGCGCGCCCCGCGGCGGCGCCGCCGTGCCCGCGACAAAGATGGCGCGCGTCTTAAAGGGGCAGGCGCGCGGCTTAAAGGGACAGGCGCGCGCCGATGGGAGAGGCGGGGGAAAGGGTGCGTTTTGGGGCGAAATCGCTCCAAATAGGGAAAGAGACCGGCCACGTGGTTCCTCCCGCCCATTCCCCCTCCGTACGTGCAGGTTTTGTGCACGAAGGGCCAGGTTCACACTTGTGTGCACGCGTGTTGGTGTCCGATGTCCCCATGGTGCCCCATGGCCATGTCCCCATGTCCGCCTGTGTCCATGGTGCCCCATCCCGATGTCCCCTGTCCCCGTGTCCCCCTGTCCCCATGGTGCCCCATTGCCACGTCCCCATGTGTCCATGTGTCCATAGTGCCCCATCCCGATGTCCCCTGTCCCCGTGTCCCCCTGTCCCCATGGCCACGTCCCCATGTCCGCCTGTGTCCATAGTGCCCCATCCCGATGTCCCCTGTCCCCGTGTCCCCCTGTCCCCATGGCACCCCATTGCCATGTCCCCCTGTCTCCATAGTGCCCCATCCCAATGTCCCCTGTCCCAATGTCCCCTGTCCTTCTGGCGCCCCATCCCGATGTCCCCATGGTGCCCCATCCCGATGTCCCATGTCCCCATGGTGCCCCATTGCCACGTCCCCATGTCCCCTGTGCCCATGGCGCCCCCCATCCCGATGTCCCCTGTCCCCATGGCACCCCATTGCCATGTCCCCCTGTCTCCATAGTGCCCCATCCCAATGTCCCCATGGTGCCCCATCCCAAAGTCCCCTGTCCCCACGTCCCCATGTCCCCCCCTGTCCCCATCTCTCCCTGTCCCCATGGTGCCCCATCCTGATGTCCCCGTGGTGCCCCATTGCCACGTCCCCATGGCCCAATAGTGCCCCATCCCAATGTCCCCTGTCCCCATGGCGCCCCATTGCCATGTCCCCATGTCCCCCTGTCCCCATGGTGCCCCATGGCCACTTCCCCCTGTCCCCATGGTGCCCCTTCCCGATGTCCCCTATCCCAATGTCCCCCTGGCGCCCCATCCCAATGTCCCCCTGGCGCCCCATCCCAATGTCCCCATGGTGCCCCATCCCAATGTCCCCATGGTGCCCCATGGCCACGTCCCCATGTCCCCCTGTCCCCATGTGGGGACACGTGGGGACACAGCAAGGATGGGGACACGGTGGGGACAGGGACACAGCAGGGACGGGGACACATGGGGACACATGGGGACACAGCGGGGACACAGCAGGGACGGGGACACAGCGGGGACAGGGACAGGAGCCCAATTGGGACGGGGCCAGCGGTGCCGCTGTGACACTGGTGCCGGGGGTGGTGACACTGGTGACACTGCTGACACTGGTGGCACCGGTGACCATGGTGGTGCTGGCAGTGGTGCCAGCGCCTGTCTGGTGCCGGCTGTGTCGGTGGCACCGCTTGTGTCCTGGTACCGGTGGTACCGGTGGTACCGGTGGTGTTTTGGCAGCAGTTGTGTGCTCAGTGCCGGTGTAGCTGGTGGTACCGGTTATGCTCGGGCTGCGGTTGTGTCCCGGTACCGGTGGTACCGGTGGTACCGTGGTGCTCTGGCTGCGGTTGTATCCCGGTACCGGTGGTACCGTGGTGCTCTGGCTGCGGTTGTATCCCAGTGCCGGTGGTGCCAGTGGTACCGGTGATGCCCTGGCTGCGGTTGTGTCCCGGTGCCGGTGGTACCGGTGGTACCGGTGATGCTCTGGCCACGGTTGTGTCCCGGTACCGGTGGTACCGGTGATGCCGGTGATGCTCTGTCTGTGGTTGTATCCTGGTACCGGTGGTGCCGGTGGTACCGTGGTGCTCTGGCTGTGGTTGTATCCCGGTGCCGGTGGTACCGGTGGTACCGGTGATGCCCTGGCCACGGTTGTGTCCCGGTACCGGTGGTACCGGTGATGCCGGTGATGCTCTGTCTGCGGTTGTATCCCGGTACCGGTGGTACCGGCGGGGGGGGCGCTGCACCGGGGGGGTCCCGGGGGTCCCCCCCGGACGCCGGGGCCCATCTCCGAGCAGGGGGCGGGGCCGGGGGCGGAGCCTCCGCCCCCCCCCCCCCCGCGCAGGCGCGCGGCCCCCCCCGCCCCCCCCGCTGCTCCGCGGCCGCCGCAGCCGCTCCGGGCGCTGCCCCCCCCGCCGGGAACCCGCTTGGACCCCCCCAACCCATTGAACCCCCCCATTGCACCCCCCATTGAACCCCCCCATTGCAACCCCCCCATTGAACCCCCCTATTGCACCCCCCTATTGCACCCCCCTATTGCAACCCCCTATTGCACCCCCCTATTGCACCCCCCTATTGCAACCCCCCCATTGAACCCCCCCATTGCACCCCCCATTGCAACCACCCATTGCACCCCCTATTGCACCCCCTATTGAAACCCCCCCATTGAACCCCCCTATTGCACCCCCCATTGCACCCCCTATTGCACCCCCCATTGCACCCCCTATTGAAACCCCCCCATTGAACCCCCCTATTGCACCCCCCATTGCACCCCCCATTGCACCCCCTATTGCACCCCCCTATTGCACCCCCCCATTGAACCCCCCCATTGCACCCCCCATTGCAACCCCCTATTGCAACTCCCCCATTGCACCCCCCTATTGCACCCCCCCATTGCAACCCCCTATTGCAACCCCCATTGAACCCCCCCATTGCACCCCCTATTGCACCCCCCTATTGCACCCCCCATTGCACCCCCCATTGAACCCCCCTATTGCACCCCCCCATTGCAACCCCCTATTGCAACCCCCCTGTGGAGGACGTGGTTCAGCTCTG
This sequence comes from Tinamus guttatus, assembly GCF_059628265.1. Lineage (NCBI taxonomy): Eukaryota > Metazoa > Chordata > Aves > Tinamiformes > Tinamidae > Tinamus > Tinamus guttatus. The sequence goes on along the minus strand of NW_028289689.1, from coordinate 2,630 downwards.
GCTCAAGGAGAAGGGTCATAGCAGCCCGCTGGAGTTAGTATAAGGAGGTTATAGTGCACACCAAGGTTACCCTGACATCGTCCTAACCACGAGGATTGCAAGAACCGGTTAGGACCGGCCTGATAGCGGAGGAATGAGGAAATTTCGCCATCTGTGGATTACGGTACTTTCCAGCCCGGCAGCCAATCGTGAGCTCAGGCTTTGCAATATGTATGAGGCTAATTATCCACTGTATAAATATACTCGCTTGTGGGACAATAAACGAGTTCTGTTGATGGGTGTCTGCAGTGTCCCTCTCTCCGACAAATGGTGACCCCGACGTGATGCAACGAAGGAGAGAAGTGTTAGAGAGTCGGGTTCCGCAGCGGGACGGTGCCGAAGCCGCCGTTGGAGCGGAGAGGAACGACACCCCCCTTGGCCACATCGGTGAGTGAGGGGCCGTACGCGCCACCGAAGCCTGGAGAAAAAGTAACCGCTAGCGATAAAAATGGATAGGCAAGTGGCGTATGAATTGTTTATGCGCACGTTGCAACAGTGCAATGTGGAGGGGTATGAGACAAAGGATTGGAAAAAGGAATTGCCAGGTTTGCTCGAGTGGGGTCTCAACAAGGGATGCTTTAAGAACCCACATACCGTGCATGAGCTCTCGGAATGGCGGAAGCTTGGGGAGCTTTTATGGGCAGCAACTATAGATGAGGACAAGAGTGCAAAAAGGCAGGGACGTTTATGGCGAGCCGTACACAACGCCCTTCTACGGCGGGAATCGGAGAAAAGAGCGGCCGGCCACGCGCTCGCCGCGCAGCACAATAATGCCCGATATGAATATGGGGACGAGCCCTTAGCTCCTGGGACGCGTACATTTATCATCCCTCAGAAGGGCGAGCCGAAGGAGAGTGAGGAAGAAAAAGGGAGCGTGGAGCGGCCGCCACCGTCAGCCCCTCCCGATCTTGATTCCGCCACTTTGAATTCGAATTCCGCCACTTTGAATTCGAATTCCGCCATTTTGAATTCGAATTCCGCCACTTTGAATTCAAATATGTCCCCAAAAGGCGCAGCCCCCGCTGCCGTCCTTAGCGTTCGCCCTTTGGAGGGAGCATGGAGTGAGTTCGCCAGAAAACGGGGCGAAGCGTGGCAGGAATTAGCCAAACACGCCGCAGAAGAGGGGGATCCGGAGTTAGGGGAGTTAAGGATGCTGGCCTGCCCGGTGTTATACACACCTTTTGTAGACCCGCAGGGAAACCAGCAAATGAGGGCGGAGTATACCCCGATGGACTGGAAAATGTTGATTCAATTACGAGATACAGTCAGAGAATATGGATCGAAAAGCGAACCCGTGAAGCAAATGCTGGACTATATGTTTGATACGACCATCTTGTTACCGAACGATTTACGAGCCCTACAGCGGCTCATATTGACGGCACATCAGCAGATGCTCCACGGGGCTCACTGGCGGACGTTGGCCCATGATGCCGTTGCGGTCAATCGGCAACCCGGGGATCCCCTCCATGGGGTAACAATGGACGAACTTCTGGGAGTAGGACCGTACGTACAAACGGAAGCCCAGGTCCTTATAGGGCCCGATAAAGCGCGAGAAGCCATGAGGTTGTTCCGGGCCGCGCTAGATCGTGTTAGAGAGCCGGGGGAAGCGCCGCCGTATATGGGGACCAAACAGGGCAGGGAGGAGCCACTGGGGACGTTTATAGATAAGGTGGCGGCGGCTATAGATAGAGCTGGGGTTCCCACCTGGATGAAGGGAGCGCTGTTAAAACAATGTGCCATTCAAAATGGGAACGAGAAGATTAAACAATTGATTGGGACCCTGCCAGGAGGGTGGAGCATAGAAGACCTTTTAGAACGGGCCGCCACCATGCCCTCGGGAAATCAGGCATTTTTGGTGGATGCAATCAAGGGACTGGGGGAAGGTTTGAAGGAACAGGCTGCCTGTATGCAGACTCAAGTTCTGGCAGCTTTGGCCCCTCTCCAGGCTTCGGGGGGGCTCGTGAAAAATAAGCAGAATTCTGCTCCTGGCCTGAAATGCTATCGATGTGGCAAACGGGGGCACATCCGACGGGAGTGCCGAGCTCCTGAAGTGTGGTGTCCTCAATGCCAAGCCGGCTCTCACTCCAGCGGAGCCTGTCGTAAGATATCGGGAAACCGGGAGACCCAGCGCGACTGGCCGCGCACAGACACAAGTAGCCAGAAAGCAGCAAACGGCGCTTCCTACGGTCTGCAGCCCGCAACCCCGGGATCCCTCGGTTTGGACGTGGCAGCAGATGTAAAGACAACGCTCTACACCGATCGCCCGGAAAAGGTTCCTACCGGAATAAGAGGACCGCTGCTCGTAGCAGGCAAGCCCACCGGTGCCTTGCTCCTAGGACGCTCGTCTACTTCGACGTTGGGGCTGTTTGTGCTGCCTGGAGTCATCGATGCCGATTATACCGGAGAAATATGCCTGATGGTATATACACCCTTCCCACCCATTACAATTGATAAGGGACAAAGAATCGGGCAACTGATTCCAATACCTCATTTGGCGGCGGAAATTTCCCCCAAAGATGAACAACCCCGGGGTGACCGAGCTTTTGGCTCTACAGGACTCACGCTCCTCACTGTCGATCTATCGGAACGGC